>NC_071088.1:6437500-6552500 GCF_027358695.1 Spea bombifrons
GACGTATGGAGCGGAAACGTTACATTGTAACAGTCACACGCTATCTTTGTATTTTGTAGACATCCCAGCAGACTGTTAGATGATTCCCGGCCACCAAGACCCAACATGGATCCCCGACAGCACCCTACTGAACACCGCAATCTCTCTTCAGCCGCCGCCCCGCCGATCTGTGGCTTTATGTGACCTCATAACGTGCTTCACTTTAATAAAAAGAGATTGATTTCTGAAATGGTCTTCAGTTTTTCTTTTCCAACTCGTCATACAACCAACTGAAGTTGAAATATTGGCATAAAAGTCTAGATCCGCTGTGATTTTTCCTAATGCAGCTGATGAGGGGGTCCTTAGCAGAAGTCAATCTGAAGAAGAGACCTCTGAGGTCCTGAGAGCTTCTATAACTTTATATATTCTTCTATGCTGGCCCTCTAAAGGTATCAGATTCAACTAAAGACTTGTTGTTAAAGAGGGATTTTGGCTTTTTTATATTGCCAATAATATTTGTATAAATTTTTAAGAAGGGATTAAGAGAAGAAGACTAAGAGTTTTATTAAATCGGGGAGTTAAAAAATGTTTTTGGACAGTATCAGTTTAGGTTCTGGGCCCTCGGGGGCCAATGAATCACCCAAGATTTCCTTCTACCCTCTCGCCCTATGGAGCGCTTCATGTTAATTAGGTAGTGTCGTGGGGCAGGATATGAATTAGGGACTGTGGGGCCCCCGAGGGCCATTCACGAATTGGGCCCCCCATACGGAAACTCAAAACAGGGCTGGCAGCCAAACCTTAATCAGTCCTTCATCTCGTCCTAAATTCAGAAGCCATATGCTTATCCCCTGCATGTTT
The DNA here is from genome assembly GCF_027358695.1 of Spea bombifrons. Lineage (NCBI taxonomy): Eukaryota > Metazoa > Chordata > Amphibia > Anura > Pelobatidae > Spea > Spea bombifrons. The sequence continues at coordinate 6,438,338 of NC_071088.1, forward strand.
AAATTCCCCTGCTGTTTCAGCCTCTACCACTTCTGCTGTGAGGATGTTCCAGTTACCTACCACCCTCTAGGTAAAGTTAAAAAAAAAATCCCTTTTTTTTCAATATTAAACAAACATTAAACCTTAAATAATCATTTAAATGTGGCTGTTATTATTCGCAGTTTCATTCTACTTCCAGTTCGGCAGAAAGAGGAGTCGTATAAAATTGAAATACTTTATTTATTTTTTAATTTGCATTAATTAAACAACATTATCGAGAAAGCCGTATGAAAACGCCCTTTAACGCCGGGGAAGAAAATGCACTTGCAGAGTTGCTATTATGATTAAATATGCAGAGAGAGCGAGAGAGAGAGAGAGAGAGACGTCTTCTCCCGTGTCCGTTTATTAAAGTGCTCTACATTCTAATAGCACATTCATCTACAATACATCGCTCGAAAGAATGAAGACCACACACGTTAGTTACCAAAATCTATAAAAGTGCAAAGATAGTACAGCGTGCGTTACCCCAACAAAATACCAGTGCAGAGTACTTTGCACGGACTTTGAAATGAGCAGCGAACAAGCCACGTTCCACGGTTTCCACATTTTAGACACGCTGATTTATAGTTACTTGCATTGATTTTGCCTTGTAAAAAATAAGAATTCCAAGACATGTTATAACACAATCATATAACAATATATTTAACAATATATATATATATATACACACACATATATATATAACAATATATATATATACACATATATATATATATAACAATATATATATATACAGGTATATATATCACAATATATATATATATATATAACATATATATATATACATATATATATATCACAATATATATATAACAATATATATATATATATATAAATAACTATATATATATATATATATATATATATATATACATAAATATTTGTGTATATATAATAACTATATTATCAATTTATATATATATTCATATATATATATATATATATATATATATATTACAATTTTAAACATACATTTTTTTTTGTTTTTTTTTGGTTAGGCGTTACTATTATAAATATAACATAAACATAATATATATTTCTTTACATTTCTCATGTTTCCTCTCGTTTACTGCTTACAAAAATAACATGTTTCATTCTCTAGTGGATTTAAGGAAATACCCAAAAAAAAAAATCTTTATTCGAAACGTTACACAACATTTTTTTTTTTTTTCTGGAATACATTGGTTATGACGTCGGATGAGGTTTTCGATACAGACCTTATATATGAGGTCATTAGTAGGGTACATTGTACTTTGAGTACAGTGAGTGAGTAAAGGAATTGATGTAATAGAGAATATATTTCAGGTAATTCTGTAAAAAAAAAAAATTTTTTTAACCAAATCCATAATATTTACTGAATGAATTTAGCTTTAGATGTAGAAATGCCCCACTGCTGTGTGTATTCATTAAAAGACCACTCCAAACGCACAATAACTTCATATAAAATACACACTGGAGGCCATTCTGCATTTTGCAGATTGGTGGAGACATTTTTTAGTTATTATTTTTAGAAAATGAGACTTATGTTTTATTTTTCTCCTCCCCTTGCTGTCTCTATTGAAAGCAGGAAGCCTACTCAAGTACACTTCCTGTACATGCTGTGCGCTCCCATTGATGTCCCCCCAGTATACGTGTGATTGGCTGCTTCTACTTACACTGATTTCAGTGGGAGCTCAGCTCCCTTCAAATGCCAATGGAAGTTCTACAGAGCATGCGCAGGAAGTGTACTTAAGTACATGCAACTTCCTGTTTCCTGTAGAAGCAGCACCCAAGGGAGGAAGAAAATGAAGATATCCTATTCTAGTCAATAGGAGTTGAGCTGCCATTGAAAGAAATGGGGGTAGCAGCAGCCAATCACAGGTATGCTAGCTGAACACTGTTGCTTTGTTAGCTTACATGACCAAAGAGGGACTGGCCGTTCAGAACATGGACACTTTGGAGGTACAATATAAAATGACCAGGGCTGGATAATGGTAGAGTAACATGGAGCAACTGCTCAGGGGCCCGGGCATGCGACTGACCCAAGCAGGCATGATATATTGCTCGGCTGGACAAAAATGTACCCTTGCCAAGCATTCCTAATGTCCTATTTCTTGGTTGTGGAGGCCAGAGTCGGTCGCTGACCGTTTAGGTACCGGCAATGTCCATACAAGCTTTTAGACTCAATAGCGAAGCCCAGACAGTGCCTATGGACACTGACAGAGCCTATACTGGGCTTAAAATACTCTTAAAATATTAAACAAAATTGCAATATAAAACCCAGTGTATTACATCACTGGATTATTAATAGCCATTTGCGTTTAATATGTCATGGTCGCACCCTCAGCTGTGAAGTAGGAAAATAAAGATAAGGGGGCTGCCAAATCTGCTGGGCTTAGAATTATTTACTTTGGCTCCTAGCAGCGTATTGATAACAGAATACCGCGTGCCAACATTCTCACCGTATACTTAGCAGCCCTAGAGTGTGCCTTTCGGGTTAACCCATTAAGGGCACCATTAACTTTTGGCACGGAATGAGACTATACTGGCTCTTTCTCATGTAGAACCATTATTTTGGGGGAAATGTGTTTATATTATGGTCATTGATTATAACCATAATATAGATGGGAGATCACCTACGTCTCCTATAGGACACGGTGAGCTCAATTTAATAATCGGGCTACACTTTCATTGGGGTGGAATGGACAGTCACTGGTTTTAGATATAAAGATATATTGTATTCAGTAGAGAAAAGCTTTTAAACAAAATGAAATAATAAACTCTTTTAATTAACATGGCAACAGCCTATTAGCGCCTGCTTTTGTGTCACATGACAATTAAGTATTCCCTGAAAAATTATAGATATCTCAAAAAATGCCACCGCTCAATGGACTGCTGAGAAGGGGGATATCCCCCAAACCGACCCATTTATACTATGGAAGGCTGTACAGAGCTGGCACAGCCTCCCCAAGGTGTATTGGAAGGAGCTGCACACCTTTATGACATCATAAATAAACTATGAAGTCATATCCCAATAATCTGTAGGGAAGATGGCGCCTGTAGAGGGGGCAGATGGGGACGATACCCTGGGTCAGGCCAAGGGCAGCACTGGAGGTAAATATGCATCGGGTAGGTGGAACAGCACCTTGAAATATGTTCAGCTCAGGGCCGGACCGGGGATGACTAACAGGTCCTCGCGACGAGGGAGCCTAACAATGCAGCTGTTGACTTTTCTCACAATGGACTCATAAAGTGTTTCCAAGATACACTTTTTTGGAAGCTAATTCCGCCATTGATCATCCGAGGTTTAAGGTGCCCAGAAGCTTTTGCTTATTTTCGAGGTGGTTTTTATTTAATAAAACCAACCCCACCTGGGTGTTGCATGGGGCAGTTTCCACAGCCAATAGGCTGGCCGCAAAAACATCAGAATGTTCGTATCAATTAAAATGATTTCCGTCGTTGCCTCATACGCTATTGCTATCCGTGTACTTTGCGGATAACAGCTGGGATATTCTGGTGATGGAAGAAGTAACTGGTTCCTACGGGCGAAGACTTAAAGGGCAAGGAGCAGCTGCCGTCATTGCATTTACGATAATAATTAAAACTACCTATACCTTTTTGGGTCAGTGTATTGATTTTGGAGATATTTGGTTTTACCGATGAACCAGTCACTTTCCAGAACCGACTGACGCCAACTTGGTAGAAACGGAAGAGAAATCTAGCGAGGAGGGGGAAAAAAAAGACCTGTAAGTCCTGAGTATGGAAGTCGAGATGACTGCGCCCGCGGCACGAACATAACGTGGGCTCCTGATACATAATCATATTTTTGAAATGCGTAAACAATACTGAGTAGCTTTTTTTTTTATGTACTATACTGTAAAAAAAAGTGATATTTGGGAAAAGTGACGCGTCCACAAGCATCACATTGGTACAAAAATAAGTAAAATATGGCTTTTCAGTTGTGGATAAACTGGAAATGTCATTAACGTCCACCCGCCAGAAGATGACCCCATTATCAACGACGGGGCATTTACTAATTGTCACGTCTAAGATCTGTCTGCTCTACATAAATGGGCTCCTTCCGTAAGCATTTGCCCTTCTGTGCATCGATTTAACCGGCTCTAAGGAAATCACACCAAATGGTCGAAATAACCCCGCCAAGCATGCCACGGCGGGATCCATCAGCACAAGCGAGACGCAGACTGCTGGCTCATCCGTCGATAGAACCCCAACAGTAAATTATAACAGGACTGATAAGCAGAACGAAATATCCCACCCTGTGATCTTAGTCACAAAACAATAGAATAAATATTTTCAGGTCGGGAGAGGTGTTTTTGCAAAATAACCATACTATTGCAGCTCTGTAAAAATACACAATTTGTTTTACCTGGAATTAGTCATTGAGACAATAGTTACTGCCCTGTGAGATGACGTATGGTCAGATAATGCTCTGCAAGGGGATAACTAACATGTAACTAAAACCAATCAAATCTAAAAAATAAAATAGAGCCCCCCCCCCATCACCTAGCAACCCCTCTGATTCTTCAGTCTTATGGACAATAGTTGGACTAGAAGGACATGGTTTCAGGAAACTCTGGACATGAGGACTATTGCTGACCACAATCCTCAATGTCTAGCTCCCGGAACTCATGCTCCTCTTGGGTCATCTATATTGTCCCTACCCTGAAGACTATGATCCTACTTAGGGTCTATCCACCATGAAGTCAACTCAACTTCAGTTGAATACCCTTGCATGCTAACTCTCACTAAACATCTTGTGCATTCACTCTTATGTGAGTTGTGAGTACATCCAAGTATATAGGACTTCACATTTTGAAGAGTTGCAGGCGAGGGCATGAAGGTTGTGTCTTTGTATGTCCTTTCCTGCAACCTGCAAACGCTACAAAAAATAAACCTCCTAGCAATAATAACTAAGTTCTTGGTCCTTCAAACCAAGGGAGGAGGGTTTTTATTTCAAGTCAACCTGACCCTTAATGAAGCCGCCCATCTTGTGCCTATGTCCACCCGCCGTAAACCCTCTCACATTAAAAAAATAAATAAATACGTTATATACAGCCCATGTTCTATCCACCTATGAAAATTGTTTTCATTTTCATATTTTCCTGCATTTCCCGGCGCACAAAAAAAAACAAAAAAAAACAATGTATTTTAAAATGTTGGCATAAAACAGATGGCAATTTCATGGTAAATGCACGACAAAAATGGCGGATTCACACCAACAAAATTCACAAACAATGACAAATGGAAAAGGATGGAATTCACGCTTTCAGTATAAATTTATTTAACTATACAAAATGTTAATAAAGGCCGGAGTCTCTGGAAATTCAAAATATACATAATCCAAAAAAAACTATTTTTTCTTTAGTTTGTCCTAGTGCTATAACTGATCACATAAATAGTAATACTAAAAATAATAATAATAATAAAATATTATAAACCTAAATATCTCCAGCAGTCCACGGGGTGTTACTGCAGCGGGTGGTAGGCATGTTAGAGCATTCTAAAGTTTTTTATTTTAAATATTTTACATGCATGCGGCAAGAACTGCATTGTCCTTTGTCACGTATGTGCATTCATGAACATGCAGGAAACATGCCATCTACATTCTATGATGCTACATTAGTAGTTAACCATTTGAGCACAAGAAGGGTGAGCCATTCCCTGACAATGAAAGGCGCTGCTCCACGTCTAAAATAATTTAAAAATAATAATAAAAATAATAAAATTAACCTTCTTATTCCTTCTCATATAGGTTTAATCACATTAAACTTTTTTTTTCAGTTTCCATGACAACAACCTATCAGTGTCTGCTTTTGTGTCATGTGACAATTAAGCCTTCCCTAAAAATTACAACGTTCTGGGAACAACCGTATTATAAATTATGTTTTTTTAGCAATTAAAGTTTTCAATTAAGCAGTGGCAGTGGAACAGCACCTTGAAAAAAGGGTTGTGAGATTTTAATTATTAGTTTTAATGTCTTCCGCTTGTATATTTTTGAGGTAGTTTTTTTTTTTTGTTTTTTGTATATTCGCCACAGACCGTGGCCAAAATGACAGAAAAATGGGTCATGCACCGGATTCCACATTTTAAATAAATAATACATTTCATCAAATTTGGTGATCAAATACATTTATCGTGGTCTACACAATATTTTTCACGAGTGATCGACACATCGTTGAGAACGCAATACTAAGGAAAAAAATAACAACGGGGGACATGTTGAAAAAGATTAAATAACAGAAAACGACTTTATAACAAATGAAAACATTAGGGAGGCGGCGTTAGCTGAATTTTTGGGGGCAGAAGAATGATTAAAAATGAATACAATGTGCATATAAAATAAAAGGCAATATATCTCAAAGCAAAAATGTGCAGTTCTGCTAAATGTGGTGCAGTCACCGTGGAAACGGCTAGAATGCTCCATATTTAGGTCTTTTCTCCAGAACGGCTTGGGTTTTGCATTGATAAATATTGCTGACGTCGGTGACACGTTATTTTATGATGTCGACTCACGTTCTAAACACTAACATTCGATTTCCTCCCAGTTCACTAGCGAGGTAAGCACGTAGCACCCAACTATCCCAGTTTTCACAGGACAGTCCTGGTAGCTCCCCTGACCGGACCAAGGAGCTGCGTAATAAGTAGAGGTTTGGGCTCTTACAGAACAGAAGACCTCCATTGCAGCTCTCACGTGGCCCCCTCGTGACAAAGTAAAGCCGAGCAAGGTGGCTCTCTGTTGCGGTGGGCCGGTGGCCATGCCACCGGTCCCTCCTTCTCGCGCTGCTGTCCCACTCCTCCCCAACTCCTTTTCGCTGGTACCCAACACACTATCGAGCTACCAATGCATGATCTCAGGTGAGTTCACCTGGCTTTCTGTGTTCTATGTCCGGACCGTGATTGTTTTATTCAGGTTTTAATGTTTGATATTTATAGAATCTGAGCGGAGAAGGACATTAGAGGGCTACTGGAACCCACGAACAACGCGTCTCACCTCCCTTTACCTACACGGGTTTGAGGAAGCGAGACCGGATTAAACAATGGACGCGAACTACGGTGGACTTTCGACTATGGTGGACAGTTAGATCTTTAGAAGTGGATAGAGTTCTGGTCTAGTTAGCAAAGAGACATCGAGGTACGGGTTATGTCAGGAACAATGGAAGGATTCCAGATTAGAACACAGAAAAAGATGTCCAAACTCTAAGATCGCGTTAAACCAAGTGAGTTATTTAGTGTCAGGACGTTCTATTCTTCAAACTCCAGAAGCGAGGTCACATTCTAAGATAAGAAAGTGTACGAGCGACCACTCTCTCGAAACAATACTGAAGTAACTGTCTGTGGGATTCCCGTCTGCCTCTTCCTAGTTCAATCTAGAAAGTTTCATTAACGAGGTGGCCCCCCGAGAAAAAAAAATCCCAACGGGTTTTCGGAACCAATAAAAGGAACCCAACGCATTCCACAAACATTAGGTCTTGATAGTGTCTCTGGAGCAAGGAACCTGCCGGGTGCTTCGAGACAATAGCAAGCTTCGTCGGATTGCAGACCACCGTAAGTGTCTAAAAAAAAAAAGAAGACCATCTGTCGGCCATCGTGGTCGGCTTTTTCTCTTTACCTCTTGGCCCAGATTTTGTACTTGAGAACAAAGTAGGCTATGAGGCGCAGGGCCACGAAGAAGATCCCCAAAATGATGAAATCTAGGTAGAGTTTGGCATCTTCCACGTCAAGCTCCTTAAGGATTGCCGCTGATTTCTGGAAGTGGCACGTCTCGTCTTTTTCGCAAAAGAGGTCTTCTCTGTCGAGGCCGTAAATCGATAAGATGACTCCTTCAAAGCCGTACCTGCAAAAGAGATATTCGGAATAAAGGCCTTCAACGCGAGGCTCGAAGGAAAAGGAATCTGATACCGAAACGGAAGAAAGCACGTCGTTTGAAGAAGAACGCATATATGTTTTTACACCCATTAACCCCGTCGCTCCACGTCCATCCCTATAGGTCCTATGCTTCCCCTCTCCGAACAGAGTGTCCAACTGAGTCATTAAGACTGAGCCATTCTATTGTTCACCAACGCCTGTATGATAAGGAGTTTGTCTAGCAGACCAGGCTAAGAGCCCAAGAGTCTTAAGACTTTTACGCACAGGTTCACAGGTGTTTAACCCGTGGCACAGAAGGACGGTGTGACCCACCTGACGTAGGACGCATACGACATCCATTGCAAGTACCCTGGGATGGTGTCGAAGCTGACGAAGAAACCAGAAAATAACAGCACAGGAATGGCTGTAACGGGACCCACAAACGTGGCCACCTGCACAAAGAGAAAGAACAAGTCAGCGCATAAAGCCAATATAAACTCTCACTTCATTTTAACCCTAAAAACGCCGGCAGCAAATTACCTTCAGCGATACAAACTGTAAGATGAACTCTAGAATATACGCAACGGCCCCTGCGCCTGCCTGATCTGTAATAACGCTTCTATCGTCTGAAGCCCCCAATTTCTGTTTCACTCATAAAGCAGTTATTGTTTTTATTTATTGATTTTATATAGCCCCATTATATATGGTGGACCCTGCTCAAAAGAGCTTACAATCTAGAAGGTGTCCACATTAACGTCATGTAAGGTTTCGTGGCAGGGAAATAAAGTTATTATTTTTAAGGATCTGCACATGGCTGAATATCTACAAAAAATGATATCGATATGGCCCAAACTGACCTTTTTCCTATTGTATCTTATATACATCGATTGCTTTAACAGAATATTAAACGACAATAATAAAAAAAAAACACATAAATTTAACCCACATAAATTTGGGAATAAAGTTTCTTACATTTAAAAGCACGATCATTTTTGTTAATGGAAGAAAAACATTCATTAAAACTAGATTTTGATTCGTTTTGAAACCTGAAACATTAATATTTTTTTCCGTGGCCAGAATTCTTTTTCGCTATACTGACTCGTTATAAACGGGTTTATGTTCCCTTTAAACGTTGCCATCTTCATATTAGTCAGAACAGTCAGCTTTTTACGGGAATCCGTTCTTGTTATCATGCCACATTTTGCCACAATTTTTCAGGGAAAGCATAACACAAAAGCAGGTAGTGAGCGGCTGATGGCATGGAAACAGAAAAATACCTTAAAGGTGTCTGTGTTCTTTATGTGATTCAATGGATTGAAAGGAATCTAAGGCGTATTTGGTAAACATCCTAGAGAGTACGATCAATTTTGTTTTTAAGGGGAACTGCACCTTTAAAATATATGCCTGGGACCAAAAGCAAACGATGTACGATTGACATGCTCTCTGATAATATACCTGGAGTGATGTAGAAGCCGCCCCGATGAGAAGCCCCAGAGACTGGGCCACTAATGATGTCATCGTTCCCAAAGCGGCAAACAGGACAAATCTCAGGGCGTCGGAGGGCTGTGATGTCATCCAGTACACGATACTGCAGTATGCGACCGGGAACATGATCTATGACCGGAACCACAGAACAAACATAAGCATATCCCCCCAAAAAATGATTTATTAAATAAAATATTTATTAATTAAGAGCCGCTGTTCACTTTTGTATTCAACGGAAACAAAATGTATCGCAAAATGAAAAAACAAAAAAAGACACATCATTTTGTGTTATCTACAATTGAAGTTTATTTCCAGACATGGCATTACCTGAAAGGGTATGTCGGCCATTGTTTTAGCCAAGTAATACGCCTTCAGACTGTACCAGTAATTCAGATGTTCTCTGAGGAATACCGACATTTCTAGTGGAACTGTTGGCAGATGAAATAGCACATCGTTATTTGGCTGTAAAAAGCATCTTTTCGGAATGAAACAATGTTATAAACATCAAAAACGGACCTGAGCGGAGAATCTCAATCGTCAATTCAGATAGAGATGAGACCTTGAGACCTTTTACATGGTTTTAAAGCGCTTAATTATTAATTCTTATTATAATAATATAATACATTATATTATTTAATGACACATAAATGGTAATTCCATCGTCTATTGTTGAAACCCCAACCAAATCTGTCGTTGGCCACGTAAATACCAGACCGTGTCCTGCACATATTGATTGTTACGGTACGGCAAGCCTTGATGAAACAATGGCACAGAAGCCTCAGAAAAAGACGTTCTCTTATATTGGATTATAAAACATCGAAGAATAAAAAAAAGGAACTCCGCGTGGCATTAATCGGTGTGTCTGACCTCACCGAAGCCTCAGCAGAGTAGGTAGAACATCACTTTTATAGCCCCTAAAAATACTAGAATATAGCATAGTCCACAAAACGTTTGTGATACTTTTTAATAGAAGAATGTCTGCGGATTAACATGTAGCGTGTTCTATATGGGACCTCGGAGGTCTCATCCTCATAGGATCCATAAGGGGAAGTCAATACATAACGGGCCAAAACGAATTAAATGTAATAAATTTGGTGATTTGGGCAGACGTATCAGCTTTAGGGAGGATGACTATGGGGGGGGTCCAGAATGAGAACTAAACATTAAACATCATTCTGGAACAGTAAATGTTTATAACCCCCGAGCACGGTCATACTTACACGTCAACACGGTCGGCATGAGGGCTGCAAACATCAAGAAGAGCATGGAGAAGAACAGGAAGCCTGAGTTACTGAGGACTTTCTTGGCTTCGTTCCCGATGCCCAGGTACAGCAAACCGATTAAGATGCCGATGCCGATGTGTGACGTCACCCGTAAGTGGGTCAGCACCTAAGCAGGGGAGAAAGGTAACGGCCGCGGCATAAGTAAAGGATATTCGGGGGTTCCAAGACGCAGACAGGACAACCGCCAGACGCTTCTAACAGCGACTTACCGAGTCCCTCATGATGCTGATGCAGGTCCTTTTAAACAGAATACAGAACTGGGTCAGGCAACTGGCCGAGAAGCTGTGGCAGCCTTCTGAAGGTGAGGAGTCCTGGAAGGAATACACAAGGTGTCAGACGGCTCGGCGTGCTGGGAAATGATCACGTAGCCTCGTCACAATCATACTTTTCTAATGACCCCGTCTTATTCGTTCCGGAGGAGAGAATATATGGTACGATCTTTTAGTGGCAGAAGATAGAAGGCCATGCAGGCTTGGAGACCATAGCGGTTCCGTCTTCAGGAGTAACATCCTCACGAATCCCTTATTATATCTTTGATTATTATAGATCAGGGGTGTCCAACCTGCGGCCCCCCCCAGCGGCTGCAGGCCTACATCTCCCATAATGCTCTTTCAGCTAAGGGGCTGGCTGAGGAGTATGGGAGATGTAGTCCTGCAGCAGCTGGAGGGCCGCAGGTTGGACACCCCTGTTTTTTTTTTAAATATTAAATTGGATCAGCTTTAAATGCAAATAACGGTAAGAAGGAGAAGGAGGTCAGACGATGTCACCAGCCGTTCGAGATAAAAAGTCACAAATAAAATAAACGCACCTCATCGGACGGCTTATGCCACATGAATGGGCTAATGTCGTTATCCGCACAATGGTCCCTCTTCTGGTCCATGTCAGCACACAGGTTGTCCTGCACGGCTCGGACAAGGCGCGGATTCTGCTCTCCATACTCGCCGGATGCGACTTCCATTACTGGAGAATGAAACAAACAGTATGAGGGTCTGGTAACATTGTAACGATGCTCTGCCGCTGTTTGGATTGAAGGGCATCCCTATGCGTAGAAGACCAAACGAAGAAATGAATCCGTATGATCGATGATGTGAAAATATAATAAATGATAAATAAATTACTAAAGGGAGTAAAGAAATGACTATTATGGGAATAAACCGAATACAAATTCATTGCTGAGCCGTTAGGTACGAGATTCCCCGTGCTCCTGTGGTCTCCAGTTTCACCACCAGGGGGCGAGCTATGACCACACATATTGGGTACATGGATATTCTTCGGCAACCATTCATGGGGATGACCTGCCCAACAATCTGCCCCGAGTGGGGCAAGAATTACTGAATATCCTTCCATAACCTTTGTGCCAGTTTGTCTTAACGTGTGTTAATGTTGTTGTCAATTTCGCATATTGTCAATTTTACGGTTATTGGCAATTTTCAGTCTCCTCTTTTGTAATAGCGCTCTACAAATACATGTAAGATAATATAATATAATATGTAATATATAAATACATGTAAGGTAATATAATATAATATGTAATATATAAATACATGTAAGATAATATAATATAATATGTAATATATAAATACATGTAAGGTAATATAATATAATATGTAATATATAAATACATGTAAGATAATATAATATAATATGTAATATATAAATACATGTAAGATAATATAATATAATATGTAATATATAAATACATGTAAGATAATATAATATAATATGTAATATATAAATACATGTAAGATAATATAATATAATATGTAATATATAAATACATGTAAGGTAATATAATATAATATGTAATATATAAATACATGTAAGATAATATAATATAATATGTAATATATAAATACATGTAAGATAATATAATATAATATGTAATATATAAATACATGTAAGATAATATAATAACTTTTGGATCTTAACACCCTGATTACATTTAATTTATTACATAGGATCCTTCCGAAGTTCTTGCTTGTGCCATCTTAAGATACCTCTTTATTACAAAAAAAAGTGAAAAAAGGACTAAATGCGGACACTTTAATGTTAATTTCATAATATTTTCCTATAAAATGATTATTAATGATTTAATAATAGATTTTAAGCTCGGGGGGCCCTCTTCTCCTTCTGTAACCGGTATGTTTTAACGTCATTGTCATTTTAAATTGCCTTGGTTAATTATTTTCATTGCCCCCTATAGTAACAGCGCCACGGAATCTGCTGGCGCTGTATAAATATGTATAATGTAATGTAAAACATGCATCTTTAGGACCATCATAGAAAGACTGCTGGATAAGCTGTCCTGTGTTTCCGGCAGAGTCCTGCTGAGGTGGGTCTAGTATCTGTTCATTTTAACTACCGTATATATAATCCAGTTACCCTTTCATTAGAATAAACTATGACTCTATAACCAGATACGTAAGAGATATTATATATATTTGGATAACGTCCTGTAGGTTTTATTATACATATTTATTTGTACCAAAACAGTGGTAGATAAGTGGAACAACCTCCCGGCAGAAGTGGTAGAGGCTAATACAGCGAGGGGATTTAAACATGCATGCGGTAGGGATATGGTGAGACCAACGACTGATTAAGGTTTGAGTCTCTACAGCTGGAGAAACAGGCCGACTAGACGGGGGCCGAATGGGGCCGATCTGCCGGCGAGTTCTATTTATTATAATTATTATGCATTTTTAGGTGGCAAACCGAGGGTTAAGGGGGTAGGTTTTGCCAGACTGATTACTCACTGAAATCCGCCGGGTTGTGGTAAGTCGGGCAGTTTAATCCGAGCGATCGTAAGTATGGAACGAGATTTGACACTTTCCCACGGTAGATGCATTGTCCCTGGCTTAATACATAAAGCTGGTGGAAAGAAAAAAAAAAAAGAACAAAAGTTTTAAAAAAAACCCTCGCTGCATCTCTGTGCCAAGAGCTATAACAAATATACACGGCTTTCGCTTAACCTCTTCACTGCCAGAAACATAAACTCCACGTGTGGGGTCCTCGTAGCAACAGGAGCCTCATCCTGGAGGTGGATCTGGTCGTTAAATACCCTCCGCCACCTACCAGCACGGGGCAATATAACAGCAATATACCCACGCTGCGGACACAAGCCTAATAGATCGAGAGGTTGTCTCCCTTCTTCTTGTAGGACAGAAGTTGTAATTTTCTCCTGCCCATTAATTTTACTTATTTTATATTTTCCAGCATTAACCATTTAATTCTCGCTCGCCCCGTTTCTTACTGCCGTTCTAATCTTGGCCCGTGCGGCCGGACACTCACTTGGTCAAAGAGCTCAAACAGTTTGGCACTGGGCTGGTGGATGGTACAGATGATATTTCTGCCCCCTTGGGCCAACGACTTCATCAAGGAGACAACCTGGAAGCAAGACGAGCTGTCCAAGCCGCTGGCGGGAGAGAGGAGATCGGGTTTAGTCGGATAACCAGGAGAATTGACTGAATGTACGGCCCAGCGTCAGTTTATTGCGAAATATCTTTAAAGCGCGGCCAAATCATGGAAGAATTTTTACTCTACGGGCCGAAGGGGTCTGATTTATGTTTCTACGCTTAATAATATCTTCACGGTGAGGGCTGTAAAGCTCTGGAATCCACAAGCGGTTGAGCCAGGGTTTTAATCTGATAACCAATGGCGTTGTGAAGTTTTTTGGCTGATCTTGATGGACTTAACGTGAATCACGGCAATAAATCGTGTAACGTTATCACGGGCAACAATATAACCTACCTCGTTGGTTCATCGAAGAACATAACCGGTGGATTGTTCACAAGCTCCAAAGCGATGGCAAGACGCTTCCTTTGACCCCCAGAAAGGCTCCCAGTCCTTGTGTCGGCACACGACAACAAACCAAGGGCTGTCAGGATCTCCTTAACCTGAAATGAGGAATAAATGGCTTCACGCGGGCCCCACACGTAAGTTACTTGCATTTGGACTTCAGATGGAGCCAATGGACGTCACATTATATCCAACAATTACCAACATGGTGTGATCCATAATAATATGAAAAGGTATCCCCAACAGGGTGGCCACGTCTTATCCAAACAGACGGCTCATGTAGGCTTCAGCGGCCCTACAAGCAGTATGATTTAACATCGCTCAATATCTCCGTCTTACCATTTCTCGCCGGCCTTCGTCCTTCTCCTGAAGCTTCAAATGTGCAGAAACCTAAAAAGCAACAAAAAAGTGCACGTTTTACTCGCACGATTCCGGTGACCTCTCCGGCACACATCAAATGAACAGTGATTACTCCCGTTTATACACAGATAACCTCCCAGGTTCCTGCGTTTACCCTACTGGAGGTCCTATTCATGGGACGATTACCATGATCCTTAAGGTCAAGGCCACCGGTATCTGCCTTCATAATTCCAAGTATTTCTGCTTCTTACACAAATGACTGCATATTATGTGCACTCGGCTTCCCTGCTGGACTTTTCTGTTATACTTTAGCAGATAAAACCTCTCTGCTGCTGCTGCAGCTTCCTGCTTCATCATTGAGAACTGGACTAGTACTAGTCCTAGGTGCTAGTGATCCGGTGCTAGATGCTCTATTCCTTCCTTACGTATTCCTTAGGATATAAGTGTATAGAACTAGGTCTCAGATCTCTAGAGGAACGGGACAGACTCCCGGCACATGCCAGGTGAGACCCGATCGCCGGACACCAACTTCATGCACGTGAGAACCCGACTACAGATCTTTTTCACCAGCCGGGAAGAGACGGGCTCCCCAAATCCCATCAGCTCTAGAATGTATCACTTTAAACACATTGTCTCGTTAGCCGTACCATCATGGCCTCCTGAACGGTCAAGTGTGGGAAAAGCATGTCATCTTGCATGATGTAACAGGACACCTTGCGGAACGACCTCAAGTCGCGCGGCTGACCGTTAATAAGGACTTCTCCCTTCATGCCCGTCTCTCTGAAAGATACAAACAGCGTGACTTCTGGATGTCATACAAGAAAACACAATCATCATACATCATAGCCGGGTAAGCCAACAACTTTTTGCTTCCTGGGGGGGCACGTAGGGGCTAAACTAGATCTTTGCCTAGGGTCTTGAGGCATCAATCGAGAACTCAATGTGCCCCCCATACTATGAGTAAAAAGGCAAAGTGTCATTCACTGCGCTGTTTAGGTGGCCGGGAAAAAAAACCCTCTGCGATATAAACATTTATTATCAATTCTATCGAGGGTTCCGTCTGTAATATCCGATCCGGAACAAAGATCCAGAACAATGAGTTAAATGGTGCTGTCGGCTTTGAGAAATGCATGCTTTTACCCCGGCACGAGTTTATTTCCACGCCGTGACACTGTGAATGTGTAAATACGAGTTAAAGCGGCTCTGCTGGGTAACATTGTAACTCCTCGCGGCGACTCGGTAAACGTAATATTCATGAATACTTTATTCGCCTAAATAGAGGATTCATTTATTATATGTTAGCAGCTGTCTCGTGTCAGCAAATTTCATCCTCCCCACGTAATCTAAAACTAGAGGCCTGGATGTAATGTAAGGAAGTTTTACTTTACTGAGAGGGCGGTGGTTGAGTAGAACAGCCTCCCAGCAGAGGAGGGAAACAAACTAAGGGCTGAATAAGGTGTGAGCGTTTCACAGAGAAATGGACTGTGGTATGAGGCGAGCGGCTAGCACTCACTGACAGTGTTTGTTATGGTGGTCAGTGTCCCTTTATCTACCATCATTTGCCCCGTTACCTGTATCCAGCCAGTATATTCATGAGCGTCGACTTCCCGGCCCCGGACGGCCCCATGATAGCAACAAGTTCCCCGCAGCTGAATTTGCCGGAGATTCCCTTCAGCAAAGTTTTGTATCCTGAAGAAGAAAAGAATTAAAATGTTTAGAAAAAAATCTTCGGGACTTTAATAAAAGAAATAGAGGGAGATTCCCCTCCCCCAATAGACACGATCAACACAGAAAATAATGCAGTTATTTTCAATAACAACCGAATAACGGCAATTTCTGACAATCACTGAAAAATAAAAACACATTTTTACTTCTAATATTGCATAAATTCTACAATGAAAAGCGCACAAGAAAAATAAGGAAATTAAATGAGGTGTCTGCCGGGACGGAATATTGTAAATTCTGTTTATTTATGACAAATATGAAGTTGTTTGCTAAAGGATTATAATAGTACAGATTGAAATTTACAGCAGAGTTATATATATATATATATATATATATATATATGTGTGTGTGTATATATATATACCGGTATGTATATAATATATAAAAAAATATATAGTGCGGCTTAAAGGAGAACTGTTACTTTACAGACAGAATCAGAACTTATTCCAGGACTGAAGACTGTTATTTTTCAAATTCTGGGGTTTTTTATTATTTTTTTTTATTCTGTTTTTTATTGTTTTTTTTATTCATTTTTTTAAATCTGTTTTTATTCATTTTTTTATTCTGTTTTTTTTTTTTAATTAATATTTTAATTCTGTTTTTAACTACAGAAAGGCTCAGGAGGCGCATCACTGGGCCGGTTGCTGACACGGCCGGACTAGCAGATGACGGGGCTGGCCTGGCACT
Organism: Spea bombifrons; assembly: GCF_027358695.1. Classification (NCBI taxonomy): domain Eukaryota; kingdom Metazoa; phylum Chordata; class Amphibia; order Anura; family Pelobatidae; genus Spea; species Spea bombifrons. The sequence continues at coordinate 6,455,557 of NC_071088.1, forward strand.
TTGGGGGCCGCTGCACGCCACGTGCCTGCTTGGGGCTGGTGGCCTTTGGAGTTACAGGCTTGCAGATAGATCATCAGATTGAGACATGTAGTCCTACTGCCAGCCCCCGCAGGAAGTAGTACCCCACTTCCTGTACTCTGTGTTACGAGGTGCCGCTCCCACAGCACAGCAGAAAATAAAACTGGTCAAATGAACCCCCAAAAAAGCAATTTATGGAACCCAAATCCATCTGTTCTCTCCTCCCCTGATGCCCCTCTTTTCTAGGAGCTCGGAATGTTTGCTGGGAATGAGGGAATCGCAGGGTTCCACAGCCCTAAAACCCCCGATAATGTGTATAGAAACAGCCTGAAATCTATATTTTTTCTATTACATTCGTATACACTTACGAGCAGACCTGAGAATAAACTACCCAGAGCCCTCCCTCTTCTAGGGGAGTGGCTTTGTGAAAGGGTAGGACTAGCCAGAAGTAGGGGTGGGGCTAGTCACGAGCTATCCCCAACAATCTTTAGTGGAAAAGGAGTAGGAGTGGCCAAACACCACTCCCCCGACAAGAGGAAGTAGAAAGTTACTCGGAGACTCGGAGACGCAGAACTTCACCCGGAGACTCCGGATCCAACCAGAGAGTTCCCAGGTGTGATTAGAACGGCCCGTCGGTCTCTCCTGCGTAACTAGACCAGGATCTCAGAGGTCTCAACGTCAGAATAAAATCTAACCAATGACCAGTAACCAGAGACTCGATGTATTTTATCTAATTGCCCCCCCCCCCGTGTTTAGCCCCCAGGCAGAGGCATTGGAGGAATCCTGGTTCACGCTTCCCCCCAACACTTTACAGATACATCAGATTCATAAGTCCTTGCCCTACTTGCATCCCCATACGATTGATTTCAAACAGTACCTCTGGCTGCGCATGCACAAGTCCCATTTCAGTCCAGTCTTTTAGTTAAAAACATGGACGTTGCTTAAGTGTCATGTCTTTAAAATAAGCTAGTTGCACCTTAAACACACGCACACTCCCTCGCCCCACGCATTATTTCCCATTATCCATTAAAAGGTTCAATGCCATTAAATCTGGGGCTGGAACGATGTAGGTCACCGAACAGCCGAATCCGTAACCCCCGGCTGGGGCCGCTGACTTATATCACACAATAAAAGCTATACATTTATTTAACCCCTTAATGACAAAGCCCGTACATGCACGGGCTCAAAATGCATTGTTTTCAATGGGTTTAGGGACCGCCCATTGTCCTTAAGGGGTTAAGGAGATTTCAGAGGATCAGGACATTGTTACAAATTATATGTTGTATTTAATTGGGTTAATATATATATTATATATACGGTATATATATATATATATAGCTTATTAGGATGTCTCCAATGGTTTATGGGGTAACCTTAAGAGAAGACAATGGGGTTTATTCACTAAACTGTTAAATAAAACCATACCCCATTTAAAGGCGATGATTCTATCTTGGCCACAAATCCCCCCCCCCCACTCAAAATCATGTATACGTCACACATGTAGAATTTCCGCTCAACATATGTAAGGAATGCAAGGCCAAGTATTATGAGTAAAAAATTAAAACCTACAGGTAAATTTTTCACGGAAAAATGTCAGTTTCTAATGAGTCACAAAACGTCTTTTTATTGTTATTTTCATTTTTTGACATTTACATTTTGTAAAAAAAAAAAAATGATATATAAAAATAATGACATATAACTATTTACATTCAGCCCCTTACTGGGCACAAGGTAAACAAATGGCCAGTGGGCCTTAGCTTAATGGCGCCTTCTATGTACTTTAATTGCCCCTGGTGTGGCAGATCCCGCCCGTTAGCGTGCCGTTACCGGGGGATACATGCGGCAACGCCTGGCTTATGCCACTAATGGACTCACGGTCTTAAAGGGGAGCTTAGTTCCTAGACCATCCCTTTCCAAGAGGTACACTCCCCCGAGGAGCTTGGCTCCTCCCCCATCCATTTTCTGGCGCACTACAGTGTTCCACAAACTAGCGGGAAGATTCCAATGGTTTCCACGGGGGGGTGCTCCAAATCTGGAACTCCCGTTTGGTTTCCATAGTGAATGCTACAAACTTACAACTCCTACGTGGTTTCCATGGCGAATGCTCCGAATTTACAACTCCCGCCATAACTTCTGGCATTCTACCTTTAGTAAACTAGGTGGGCGGTAAAGATTTTGTGTGAATGTCAGTTTTCCTTTAAAACAAAAGAAAAGCGTTTGGAGAGGGGAAAAAAAAAACCAGTTTCACGCTTAAATAATGGGTAACTCGCTGGGGAATATAGGAGAAGTAGGAAGTAGGTCACACCGCAGATCGGATGAAATGAGTTGCACATTTTTTATCACAGTTAGCACATTAAATAGAACAAGTAATAAATTAAGTACGGCAGCACCAGGGTGCGAGAAGCGGCAAAACCCGAGAGAAACCTCTGAAGTCCCTTTATTATGTGATAATCTGCGTACTTAATGGGGGAGGCTGAGCTCCTTTGCGTCACTACCTCTGCCTTGATTCGTCATGGCAGGTAACATGGACGGCTCCTCGGGGGATTAGCATAATGATGGGCTGAGAAGGGGTCTTAAGGGGATCTGCTGGCAGCCCGGCCCCCTCCTGAGAGAATCTGGGAAGCGTTACCCCCCCCGGCAGCCACCTAGTTCCTGCTTCCATAGGCATGTTTTGCAATTTCCAGCCTGATTCTTGGAACATTCAGGATTGTTAGCAGCTATGAATGCACTTTAAATTTTAAATGTATTGATTGGTACAACATGGACCATCATTTTTCGGGGGTTAATGTGCTAGTGTGTTTTTAGATGTAACTTATTCTACTTTACAGCGTGATCGGTGGATAAGTGGAACAGCTTCCCAGCAGAAGTGGTAGAGATTAACACATTAAGGGAAATGCGAGACATGAAGACGTCTCGCTCTGATTAAAACGACCGCCTCTAACAGGCAGTCCGATGTTTCTCTTCTGCCACATTCCATATCCCGGCCTGCCGCACACTGCGGTGTATTTATTGCGGGACCCGCTGCAGCCATGACATCATCGCTTTAGCTAAAAAGACAGGAGGCAGGCGGCGGCATATAGTGAGAGTGACGGTGCGGCGCTCTGGGGCGGTCTAATCATGTGACACGCCGCATTTCAGTCATTTTCCGGAATTACGTGGGGATCTATTCACTAAGAAGGGGTCCATCCAACAGCAATAACCTGCTGCCCCTACCCTCCTAGTTACCCCTTCTCTAAACAGCCCCGCTGTCACCGCAAAGAAGGAACTTTATTTCACCGTATTTGATTTATACAGTTAGCGGGGCCTGATAAACCGTTTCAGTGCTACACAGCCTACCTCAGAAGGAAGAAGTTTTGCTTTACTTATAGGGTAGTAGATAAGTGGAACAGCCTCCCAGCAGAAGTGGTAGAGGGTAATACAGCGAGGGTATTAAACATGCATGGGATAGACATACGGCTCCTAAATCTAAGACGAGACCAACGACTGATTAAGGTCTGAGTCTTTACAGCAGGAGAAACGGGCGGACTAGACGGGGGCCGAATGGGGCCGATGTGTTGTTTCCACATGGTCGGAGCATCTCACGGTCCCTGCATCGCGCTCCTTACCCGCCGCTCCCTTCACACCATACAACCCAAAAGACCCTTTTACCCCCCCAACTGCTTTCTCTCTCCGTCCCGATTCACCGGCTCTCCCTCCCCCCACCTTGTTTAAAAGCAGCCGAGCGGAGAGCTTTACACCATTCAAACACCTATATAATCAGGCCCGGACTGGGACAAAAAATAGGCCCGGGCATTTAAGCCTGAGCAGCCCATATTTATTTATTTATTTATTTATTGTTACAGCCCACCCTTCATGTACCACCTTTGCATTTAATCATTCAGACAAATCATTAACACATTCATTAATGCAGTCTCACAAATCAAGCAATTCATCCTCACATAAATTCATTGTCATACGCATTCACACAACTCCTCCACACATTTATTCATTCATTCTCATTCGCATTCACACTACCCCCTCTCTTCATCTTATCTGCCCCTTCTCACTATGTAACCCCCTTCCCCACTTCTCAATATGTACCGCCTCTATCTATCCCCTCCCCCTTTCTCACTATCTAACCCCCCTCTGCCCCTTTTCATTGCACCCCCCTCCCTCACCCTACTTACCTTGTTGCCGGAGCAAGCAGCAACTGCGACCGCGCCTGTGCCAGGGCAGGATTGACTTAGGGGCTGATGGAGCTGCAGCTCCAGGCCCCCACCTTAAAATAGGCCCAGTCAGGACTGGACTGACTGGTCCTATATGGCCGCATTAACGCAGAGCCCCTTAAGCCTGCCGCAACTACCCCCTCCTAACTATCTACCCTCTCCCTCTTTGAAGTTCACTTACCTTTCAGGAGTCCTGCGGTGGGGGTGCAAGGCCTCTGCCTCCCAGCTCTGCCACTGTATGGAACAGTATAGAGTGATGGGAGTTATGATGTACTTTTAGAGCATAATTATATAATGAAAAATACATTGGAAATGGTACAGCATAACACCCATCACTCTCACACACTTACCAATCAACACACATATACCAATCCACACATATATACCAATCCACACATATATACCAATCCACACACATATACCAATCCACACGTATACACCAATCCACACGTATACACCAATCCACACACACATACCAATCCACACGTATACACCAATCCACACACACATACCAATCCACACGTACACACCAATCCACACACACATACCAATCCACACACACATACCAATCCACACACACATACCAATCCACACACATACACCAATCCACACACATACACCAATCCACACACATACACCAATCCACACACATACACACCAATCCACACACATACACACCAATCCACACGTATATACCAATCCACACATATATACCAATCCACACACATGTACCAATCCACACACATACACCAATCCACACACATACACCAATCCACACACATACACCAATCCACACACATACACCAATCCACACGTATACACCAATCCACACGTATACACCAATCCACACACATACAACAATCCACACACATACAACAATCCACACATATATACTGATCCACACACATACCAATCCACTCTCACTTAATGCTTTCCTACCTTTCCTTTCTTCTTTCAGCTTCTTTTCCTCTTCTTCAGTTCTTCTGTCTTCTCTGTCTTCTTCCGGGTCAGAGGGCACGGACAGCGGTGGGCGCGGCTTCAGTGTTGTGCGCCGGGACCTGAAAACAAACCCCGGCGTACAACAGCTGTTGCCGCGCGGATCACAAGGGAGCGGTATCGGAGGTCTTTAACAGACCTCCGGCTCCCTTGAGTGATTTTAAGCCGGGTTGAACCCGGCTTAAAATCACTCAAGGGAACCGGAGGTCTGTTAAAGACCTCCGATACCGTTCCCTTGCGAGCCTGCTCCTCCAGCGGCGGACATTACTGTCCGTCTCTGGAGGGGTGCCGGGTGCCGCAAGTTAGCACCCCCTGATGAGCGGCCGCCCCCTGGAGTGTGGCGCCCTGTGCGCTCGCACACCCCAAAGGTCGGCCCTGCCCTAAGGGGCCGGGAAGCCCCCACCAGGGCCGTCCTTACGGGTCTGCGGCCGCACAGGGTTTAAATTAAAACATCGGGGTTTTTTTTTTCCAACTTTATTTAAAAGCCTCCATGTTAAATAAAGTAGAAAAAAAAACCCCGATGTTTTAATTTAAGCCCTGTGCGGCCGCAGACCCGTAAGGCCGGCCTTGGTGGGGACTTCCCGGCCCCTTAGAGTGGCGGACCCGGTCGCAGTTGGTAGGGTAGGGGCCTGGAGCTGCAGCTCCATCAGCCCCTATGTCAATGCGGCCCTGCCGTGGACCGGCCCACCGGGCAAATGCCCGGTGTGCCCGATGGCCAGTCCGGGCCTGTTATATAATAACCTATATTATACCCTATTATTATTCACCGACGTGTGCAATTAACCCTTCACACATCGACAGATCGCCTAATCCTCCGGAATTCCCATCAGCGACCGGCTGAAGGGGTTAAATCCCGGGACCAGACGCAGCAGGTCAATCCGCCCGCCTCACGAGCCGCACGGCCGGTGCGAACGGACACGGCGTTCTAAATTGGAAACGCCATTTAGCATACGAGGGCCGCTGCAGGCACGGGGCGCGATGCTGCATAATGCGCACGTCGGAACGGTGTACGGGTGTCATTTTCCCCCGTTAGCAACACGGCCGCCGCCAGCCAATGGGAGCCTCTCCCTGCCACGGAGCGTCCTGATTCGAGGTTACTCCAGTGCAATGACCAAAAGTAACCAGGTAGACGTACTGTACAGAAGTCAGGGATGCTGCAGTGCTCCTGCGCATGCGACTTCAGCCCGCTCTGCCGCGGATTACCGACTTATATAGGGCACAATCCTATTGTTTTTAATTTAATTTCATTTAATGATACAAATATTTCCCAATAATTCCCTTTATCCCCCATAAAGCACGTTTACCGAGATCGCCGTACTGAAAAATCAAGTATTGCTCAAAGAAATATATATTTTGGGAAATATTACAGAAATAACCAGTTTATAACGTATAATGCTCGTCTCTGCAATCTATATATATATATATAATGAATAAAAATAATAATAAATAAAGAAGATAAATAAGAATTTGAATTGAAAATCTCCCCAGTAAGAAAATCTCTCTTAATTTAATTTGGAATTTTTTTTTCCCGCTCACATTATGATTTATATATTTTTTATACTGCAGCTTTTGCAATTGAGAATTTTTTTCCCTTTCAGGGTATTTTTTTCTACTATAGGGTACTAAGAGGGTCTAATAATAAAACCATAAAAAATGTATATATTTTTTTTTTCAAAAAATATACATTGTGTCGAACATTTTTTTTCCACTTTTTTTTTTTTTTTTTTATAGAAAATGATTATTTTATTTCAGTGTGAGTAAGAATTTCCGATAGGGCTGACCCCGAGGGCATTTATAAATGGAACTTTTTACAGCTGCGCCTCTAAAGCCTAAAAAGGACCGGGATGTTTTTTAGTTAACTCTTGCATGTACCAGGTAGGTCTGTGCTGAGCAGACAGGGTTAAGCATGAGGAGCAGACAGGGTTAAGCATGAGGAGCAATCGCCATGGAAACAAATGGAAGGTTTCTACTGATTGCTTCCTATATATATATATATATATTTATATATATATATATATATATATAAAGCTCCTGCCTCATTAACATAATAATAATAATAATAATAAATAATAATAAATTATTATTATACACAAATTATTAATGTGACCTATTTTTCTTTCTAATAATCTGCTGTCAAAATCTTTCTGATAAATTCTGCTGGACTGAATCAGGTTCGGGCAACTTAAATCTAGCAAGCTAGCAAACTAGCCCCATGCCTCCCAACTGTCCCGCTTTGCCGGGGACAGTCCCAATTTTGCCATTTTATCCCGCTTTCCGAGTCACCGGAGAATGCTGCCCATGCACAGAATTCTGATTCTTGAGCCAAATGCCTATCCCGTGCATGTTTAAATTGCCTAGCAGGATTAACCTCTACCACTTCTGCCGGGAAGCTGTTCCACTTATCTACTACCCTCTCAATCACACGATCGGTACGAATACATTAAAAATTATCATTTTTGTATTATGTGCAAAGCTACTACACGGAGCGTACACTGAATTAGAGGAGATGTGTACACTGGCACTTTAATGTAGAGATCGGGTACATGGAATATGTATCCATGCGTATGATAACATCACCAGCGCGCTAATATGCCTTTGATCAGCGCTAATCCTATAGAGCAGCTCTGTATTTCACAATGATCAGGATTAGACGCTTTAATTGCCAGATAATTCAGTATGGTAAAGCTGACCTCAGACACGTCTCGGAACCTTACATGATCTCCAGCTGCGGGGAATTAAAGGATATTAAATACACATCAACGACACAAAATATCCAGAAACAAGTAAATGTGTTAAAAATATTCTGGAGGAATCACTGGATCGACCAGAAGATCTTGCAATATTATATATATATATATATATATATACAATTTATTATTATTTTTATTATTATTATTTCATAATTAAAGGTTCTGTTCCACCTAGTGTGACTGATAAAACGCTCCCCGTCACTTAAAAACGGCATTAAAGGGTTTATTGAGATACTAGTGCTGCTTAGCAACGTCATTCTTCCAAAGCCCCTCCTCTATTTATTACATCACAGCCGCCTTGGTGAGTCAAAAGTCTTTTTTCTTTCTCTTACTCATCTAGATAAATAAAAGGCCTCCGTTGGTTGGAAGATACGGATTAGTCAAAGATTTTTTTTCAACCGCTACGGAATATGATGGCGATATATTAAACAATAAATAATAATAAATTGCAATAATAGCGCTCCTGAAGGCTCAGTAATCAGCTCGTATTTCTGGAGTCTCTTGGTAACATACAGAGAGCTCCCAGACATTAATAGCACAGCTTGGTATGAGTGAACTGACCATTAATTTATTTTATATATATATTTTTAATAAATATAATTTTATAAATCGTTGTAAGCTCTTTTTTCTTTGTATAAAATCAGGTTTTTATGTTATATTTGTCGCCTCTTCGTTTCACTTGATCCCCAGGTCCCGGCATTTGGCGGAACATAAAGACTAAAACAGAGGGCGGCTAAAGTGCCATTTCCATTGGCTTCGGGAATCAAACGCCGGCGCTTGCGGTTTACACACATAAGATATTCTGTATGTCCTTGCATGAACCCGGCTGCTCTTAAAGTGCTATTTAACCTCCTCTTCTGATTATAACGCTTATAACTGAATGCCGCTTTAGAGACGTTCCCGGTACTGCTGAATGCCCGAAAACCCAATTGTCCCGACACAAAAGCAGGCGCTGATACGTTGTTGCCACAGGAAAAGGTTTTTATGTGAACGAGCCTTCAGACAGAAGATCGTCCAGATCTTCTAAGCACACTGTCATTTATATAAGTGGAACAGCAGCTTTAATCAATGTCAACCCAAACCATCATGACTGCCTGCCACGAAGCTAGGAGATCCAAGCCTTCCAGCCATAAAGACGTGGGGTCTGATACCCTCTTCACCAGCTGCTGGTAGGATGGAGTCCACCCAAGGGATTAAGGATTTAGGGTCTACTGATGTACCAGCTTTGGGAATACCCCAGCCTACAATCAAATTATTTTTCTAATAAGTGGGTCCAAATTGAAAGCCATTCTTTAATTAGGGATTTATTTATTATGTATTTATTGCCAGGGAATGATCCAGACCCCCATTCTGCTATTAACCAGACCCCTCGCAGATATAATAGCTCTGTATGGATATTGACGCTTTGGTAGATCGGCTGGGCGGTAGATGCCCCAACGGCGTTCAACGACGGCTGGAACTTTACATGTTAGCCAGTCCTATTCTACTGCTAATTAAATATGATGTCATACACGCGGAGTCACAGTGACACGCTTGAGCCACCACGCTTCCCTTCACGTGTCAGCGTTTCTCCCAGACAAAAGAAGCGATGGACGTTGAATTTTATATATGTGATTCATCACCCTTAATGGCGGCAGGAACCTGTCACCGAAAGGAAGTCTATACTGGATTAACTGGTAAGACTAGATCCAGTCACCGGCTAATTAAAAACAATATCCTCCCAACCGGCAACTTGTGCTTTCAGAAGATGACTTCTAAAAATACTCCAAATATCGAATCGGGAGACGGAATGTAGAATGCTGGGACCTGAATTCACCTCCCGCGTAATAAGTCAAATCCGGGCGTCCTCCGCACATATAATTTATACATATTTATATCACTAATACGTAGTCTTCTCGCTTATTAGAGGTTTAATAACTCCAGAAATAGAAAGATTTTACCCTATAAATAACGGCCGTGTCAATAGATTGTTTTCAACCCCACCAAGTTTTATTAGGAGCTTCATGATTTATTTATTTTTTTTGTTACCTTTCTTTTTCCACCAAGGTCCCTCTGGAATAGAAAACGAAAGATCCTTGAAGTCGATATTGACGGCCGGCCTCCTGGGCAGCGAAGATAAACGCTGAGCTTCGGTGAGGTGGTTATCAACTTTTTTCAAGTGTCCATTCAGCAACGGGGTGTCTTGGTTCCCGGGGCAGTTGGAGACCACCTCGTCCAGGGACACGCACACCGACTTGGGATCCGCCATCGCCGATGACGGGATATTGGCATTCTGGAACCAGAAGCAAGAAGGGTCTTTAGAAACATTAGCAAATAAAATAAATAAAACGGGGAAAAAAATACGTTATATGGCATTTTTTGGAAAGTCTGAGATCCTTTTCATACAATTAATGTATCAACTTCTACGAGAGCTCCTCAGTCTACCGTACAAGGATGCTTTCCCCCCGTCAGATATATAATAGTTCCACAAAAACCTATTTTAGAACTAATTAATAAAAATGAAACCCCGGTTTAAGAGAAGCCGGTGTGACTTTGATGAGGCCAAACTAACGGGGTCCTCAAACGTGAATTCAGAAGATTCCATTCATGCCGTTTCACGCAAGGTCAACTCCACGGGGTCAACTCATGGTCAAAGGGTGAGACGCATAGCGCGGGCCATGAATGGTGGACTCAGCTCAGGTTTAACTCGCTGTTTACTGAACCAGCCTCTGACATTTATAAAGAATCCTCCAATCTTATGGAAATCTGCATATCTATTAACATTCTAAGCAAGCCGACCCTGAGACTCTTTAAATATCCCATCATGTAATGCCATTCTGCGTTACTCACTTAGTTACCCAAGTCTGTCTTATTATCGAGATGCACTTTATTGCGTCACCTGCATTCAAGCAGGGATATCAACCATAACATACTGGGAGCAGAAAGCATCAGTTGGGAGTCATAGATATGATCAAAACCATGCGGCTCCAGATTCCGTGACCCTGAGAATCTGACCCTTCACCCTGAAATCGGGGCAAAAGCCCTGAGACTCAGGGGCCAACTCTGAGAGTTCTCAGGTATGGAAATCGGACACATTCGGCTGGCTTTTAATTACCATACATCCAGCAGTATGTGATTTGTGGTACTTGATACCAACCAACTTTACAACCCCTGAATCTTTCTTTCTTCGTCTGCAATGATCAGATCGCTCGCCAAGGCACACATACAAAAAAGGGGAACGGATCATATTATTAGCGGTAGAAACAAATCTTAGCGATAAATCATAACAAAAAGGTTCGTATTTCTGGGTCTATTGAAATTTGCCAACCAACCAATGTTCCAGAACCGGTTCTTCTGGATAGTTATCAGAACAAAGCATGGGCTAAACCCCCTGTGAAAAGGCATTAGAAAATGTCCATATTATAATGTACAAGACTAGAGATCTCTAATGTTCATCCCAAAGGTGTCCGGTGGGGTTGAGGTCGGGGCTCTGTGCGGCCGGTCAAGTTCTTCCACCCCAAACTCATCTAACCGTGTCTTAGTGGAGCTTGCTTTGCGTGCCGGGGCCGCTGGAATAGAAAAGGTTCTTCCCCAAACATCAGATTCAGCCAACTAGAAGCAGCAAATATCGTAGTCAAAACACAAGTCGGGGTGATGGTGATCAAAGCCAACGCGCTGCACCGGTGATGAAGAGAAACTCGCAGTCAAGGAATGGCCAAGTCCAACAGTCAGGAATCAGAGCCCTCTGCGTCAGAATGAGCGTCAGAATGAGCGTCAGAATGAGCGTTCTCCCGGCATCCGCCAGACTCGCCCGTCAGACTTCCAGATAGCGAAGCGCGATTCATCACTCCAGAGAACACGTTTCCGGTGGCGGCGCGTTTTACACCACTCCAGCCGACGCTCGCAGCGTTATGGCTAACATGAGATCACATGGCGGCCCGGCAAGTTGTTTTTGTTATTGCTGAATGTCTCGATATCATTGATGGCTTTCCAAGCTCATTTAACCCCATGACATGCCGGCACATCAATTGTCGTTAACGGGTTTAGATCACGACCTCTAGTCCTAACATTCCTCTTCCTTGGAAATAAACTTCCCTCCTGTACTTTTTAAACACCTATTTAAATGTTTCTCTCCTGTCTCTCTCTCTCTCCCTCTCTCCTCCAAGCCGGACATATTTAGCACTTGCTGGATATAAAAAAGATTTAGATTGAGTCTCCCATTGATTTCCCATTAAGATATCTAACGCACTTTGCCCTGATACAGGGTAAGCCTTTTTTATGATCTGACGCTCATAACACCAACAAATCAAACTCATCTCAATAGACCTACTGCATTTGTCGCCGTGGCATCCATATTTTAGGAAGGGACATCTCACAAAGTTCTCTAAAATGATCAATCACGTAGGATCCTATTAGAGATAGGACACTATTCTGGCACTCAAAGGGAAAATCGTCAAGAAGATGGTAGATAAATGCATCAGCCTCCCAGCAGAAGTGGTAGTGGTTAATACAGTGCAGGAATGCAGACATGGTCGGGATAGGCATATGGCTCCTGAATCTAGATGGGCTGAATGCTTCTTCTCTGTCTCAAACTCTATGTTTCTATATCTCTATACTCCCGACTGATTTGTTTGGTGCTTCTTCTGCTATGACATCATTTGTTATACCGATAGGGAGGGGGTAAACCTGCTTTCCCACATTCACACAAAGGAGCCAAAGGCTTCGGAAGAGAAAATATCAAATAATACATTTGTTTAGTTTAACTGCTAAAATATTAAGCTGTAAAAATAATTATAATAACAATTAGTAATAATAAAAAATATTATAATAATAATAATGATAATAATAAATAAAGCATTTCTGGGTTCTAAAACCCAGATTTCTGTCCATTACATCACAGTAATGATTTCCTGAAGTATCTCGATGTTTTTCTGGAGCTATTTTCCAGCAGCATATTGTATACAGGGCTCGGGAGGCTGTATATTAGTAATAATAAAAAATAAAACAATAATAATAATAATGATAATAATAATTAAAGCTTTTCTGGGTTCTAAAACCCAGATTTCTGTCCATTACATCACAGTAATGTTTTCCTGAAGTATCTCGATGTTTTTCTGGAGCTATTATCCAGCAGCATATCGTATACAGAGCTCGGGAGGCTGTATATTTGGTACCAAAGCTGATAAGCGGTCATAGGATGCATTGAGCTGGAACTGCGCATGCTCAGAAAATCCAGTAATCCAGCTTCCCCCGAGCTCAGATAGAGAGGTAACTATCGGTCACAATCAGCACTCTTCCTAAAAACAGATGCAAAATACCCCCCCCCCCGCTGGCTGGGGCAAATGGGGCATTATCACAATCCGCGGAATATTCTGTTTATCCCAATTAAAGAAAGGGAAAGATTTACCAAATTAACCATAAATACAGAAAAATGTATAGAACGAATAACATGCCTATAAGGTATTTCTCATGGAGGGGGGTACATTTAACCCCTAACACGCACACTCTGCTGGGTGTGAAGATATTTGCAATGTGTTTTATTCTCAAATTTTTAACCTCCTCAGTGCTGGGGTAGGGGTAGGGCAAGCTATTTGTCTAGCTGATTGGGCACTCTTGCAAAACCCAGCGCAGCAAGAGTTAATGTTGTCACGTTTGTCAACATCAATTACAAGCCCAAAAAGTCATTAACTCTTCAGTATCCGGCACGATTCGTCCTCTGAGAGAGAGAGAGAGAATAAAAAGAGAAAAAGAGAAACATAGGCGGATAGATGAGAGAGAAAGAAAGAGATGAAGAGAAAAACAGATAGGTAGATATATATGTATTTATAGATAGAGAGAGAATCGAGAGAAAGACGTATACATCGATAGATATAGAGAGAAAGAGATATAGATAGATGGATAGACAGATGATTGACAGGCCGATAGGGATATAACGAGCAGTCCCGTATCAGTGCCCCGGTACACAGCTGATCTTAACGCCGTTGACTGTTTCGGTACAAACCAGCTTTAACCCCTCACTCCCCGTCAGGGGGAAAGTTATTATACAGAGAGCAGCGACCGCTCCTCACAGACGCCACACGCCGGACTCACCAAATTGTTGCCCACGGTAAACGCCGCGGCCAGGCAGGCCATCCCCTGTGCCGCTGGGCTCGGTGCGCTGTCTATTGCCGGTGGTGCTGAATTGCCGCCCGCTCGCTGCTCTCTTTCCCTGTGCGGCTATCCACAGCGCCGCTCCGAAAGCGCACTACACAGCGGCCTGTACGTCACCGCAATACTCAAAGGCGATTGGCTGCCGGGGAGTTGACGGGCGGGCTTTCCCGATGCAGGTAAACGTGCTCTTGTTGTTCCTCTCCGTCCCGCCTGTGGCTCTGGCCCGCTGCCAGCTCGGGCCTCCCGGGAGAAGCTTCTTCCTGTCTCCTTGGCACCTCCTTCAAGTGTCATTTTCTCTGCAATGCCGGCAGTGTTCCTATCGCTTTACCCCGGTCCATAGGCCCTACCAATGCACCTATGGGTATAGATTCTTATGCATTCATTTTACCTACAAAACAAATAGATACCGTGAGGAGAAGCTGCAGCTCCAGGCCTGCAGCAACATGGCCGCTCCATGTTCTAATGTTCCAAACCAGCGCTCCAGTGGCAGGGAAGCGCTCCCGCTGGGATCAATGGAAAGTGGGTCTTCTTACACCCCCCACCTCAGAGCGGCCGCCGGGCTAGTGCTGGAGCTGACTGCCGGGAAGTAGATCAATTCCTGTGAATTCCCCATAACGAAACTAACGAAAACAAAGCAAAGAGCTCTGAATGTTCGTTTAGATTTCACTTCCACTCACACACACTCTCATTCATGCACTCACACACACTCTCATTCACACACTCACCCACTCTCATTCACGCTCTCTCTAGGAATGTCTCCTTACTTTCTCCGCCACCTCTCCAGTCTCCACCACAGGGCAAGTAGTAGTAGCAGGCTACTGTAACCAGGATGAGGTAACTGCGCTCGTCGGGTAACGGGAGCTTGCTTTACTGTGAGGTAGGGAGGTGTGTCTGCGAAAATTGGCCTAGGGACCCCTGGTAAAAATACCAATAAGAAAAAAATTATAGAATGAGGTGCCATAAGCTAAAACTAGAGGGCAGAATGTAAGGGTGGTATATAAGTGGAACAGCCTCCCAGCAGAAGTGGTAACGGTTAATACAGTGAGGGGATTTAAACATGCATGGGGTAGGCATACAGCTCCTGAATCTAAGACGAGATACAGATCAGGTATTTGCACGGCGTGTGTATGAGTGCGTGTGTGAGTACATGCCGGCGCAGGTATGACTGTCCTGCCAAGTCACCGCTATAATGAATTAACATATTAAAAACTCACGGAGATAATGACTGCGCACATGTGAGCCTCACGCTACCATCCGGCACTGCACTGATCTAATATATCTAATCAGGAGAGTAATCGTTAATTATCTGTGCGATTAAATGATTACCGGCTGCCTGGAGAAACACCAGCTGTACAAACACAATACAAGAGAGCGCAGCAACTATGTCACCGCTTCATCCAATGAAGAGCGGATCCGCCATGTCTCCCAGATCGATGCAGTATATATCAATCTATGTAACGGTGTTAACAGATTATAATATGTAATATGTATGTATTAGAGCCCCACCTCGCACCATGGGAGCACGGTTAGGACCAGAAACTTTGTTTCTCTCTATTCTCGCTGCCATCTTATTGTATGAAGGTCACACAATGATCAGGAAGCAGGACTCTGCAGTCCTAGTCATATCTTGGCAGATCTTGTGGAGATACTTACACCATCCTGTGTATTCCCAGAAAACAAATGCCCGATCCTCCGTTCAGGCATTTAAGCGCTGTCAGTGTAACAGTACTTGTATCGAGCACAGCAAACACCGTTATACTGTATATGTCAACTGAAAGAGAAGAGACAAGGCTACCACCAGACAGACCAATCAGCCGTGGATCACACTCACTGAGTGAGCAGAGAGCGTTGGAACAGAGAATGTTCTATGACATCTTCGGCCATGAAGTACCATTGTTTTGAGAACGGAGATACACTAATACTTTTTCAACGTGAAAGGCGGTTATAATCAATAACACACTGGTGACTTCTATCGGCTTCTATCGCCCTGCTCGTCATTTCATTATTTCCTCAACTCAATGTTGCAAAAACAAAAAATAAATGAAACTGAAAGCAATTGAAGTTAGTGAGCCGCTTCAAAACAAACGGCCAGACCTGATATTGGAAGAAACATCGGAAGCTCTTGAAGCGTTCTATAGAGAGTTACATAAGTAACGAGATGCTGGCGATACTGTGAAATGTTATAAAAGGGACGAAGTGCTAAGAGGAGGACGGCCATCTGCCAAAGACGCACTTAGAGGGCTGTGGAGGAGTAATGGCTCAGCGAGGAGTGAGATTAACTTGTAAGGTAAAGGCGTTCAAACAAGGGAAGTAACGGTTGGTCCTAAGTTGGTCTTCTTTCATTGTTTTGGGCCACTTTAACTATTTTGTGTTACTCTCATTCTCACAAGAAGATTCTAGCCTAACAAGGTCTTCACAATTCACACATTGAATGGATCCTTTCTGTGCTCTTTTCATGTCAGCCTTGGCTGATTAACCCTGGCTGTCCCTGGCTTTGGCTTGTAGTGTTGTCCATCCTATTTATCTCCAGCGTCCTGACTTCAACCAGAAACCTTCATTTTTTTTTTCAAATACTTCTACTCCAAGGGTACCCTTGAAGGGCACGTGGAATTATTGGGTATTATCTGCCGTTGCTGAGTTTAGCGAACACATATGTCCATTGGGATCAACGAGAAACCTGTTACCGTCTAAAGCTCAGCCGGTGAAGAGAAGTAGTTGAGGTTAAGAGCTATGGATTATTGTGGTGGGCTTAAGCTTTACATTGATGTAACGATGTCAATGCAGACCCTACTGGTCAACGTGTGTTGGACAGATTGAGAAAGTGTGCATTGGACCCGTCTCCTATAAGAACCAGGTGGTAACATTTCGGCTACCAAATGTCATTTCCAGGGGAAGAAGCCAAACATTTCAGAGGTTTGGGTCTTTACGGCAGACGAAGCAGGGAAGACTAGACGGGGCCAAATGGGATCTTATCTGGCCATCGTACTCTATGTTTCCATTACTGGTGGAGCCTTAGCTCCCCCCCCATCGCAAGGAGCTGTTCTTCCTGGGACAAAATAAAATTAACAAAGGCTGACCATGTTTCAGGGTCCACTTGCCATAGAATTATAGAAAAACAAAATAGGTTTTTATATGGGGGGAAAAAAATAGATAATATATTTTACCGCAAACTACATGTTGACAATCTCATGCGAGTTGGATGGTCAATCGAGATAACTCTATAGGTAAATTGAAAACTCAGAGTTTCCTGCGTGTGCTACAAAGAACATGTTGAGCTTATTGTAGGTCCTACAGTCTTTCTAAACCGGGGGTCGAATTAAATAAATCATGATCTGTGTCCATTCCTGTCCAAAACACATTGCAGTCATCATGGAAACCCAACCTAAAGCCCTTCTTACTCTGGACGTCCTGTTGGCTTTAGGGAGCCACTGAATATCAGCCCCGGCGAGGGGGGGGACAATTTACCCCTTTACACCTTACTAGCCCGTCCCTTGATTCTAAAGCAGACCTATCGCTAAAAAGAAAGAAAAAAGAAACTGCATAAAAATGTAGCTTTCAGCTATCTGTATCAATATATTTTACGTAGTGACTTTGAACTTTTTTAAATATATATTTAAAAATAAATATATTATAAAATATAATCTATAATATTATATAATATATTATATAATATAATACAATATATTATATTATATAATATATTGTATTATATTATATAATATATTATATAATATATTGTATTATATTATATAATACAATATAATATATTTTTTGATAACCCTAAAATCGACAGATACCCAGAAGGGTTCAGATTTGAGACCCTGCCGGCAATCCCGGTAACGCCGGACAAGGGGGCCATCAAACAGCTATAGAGCTGAACCAAGGTTTGCTGTAGGGTATTCACGGAGAAACACGGGGGGGGGGCAATTTCTCTCGAAAATGGAGCGGTTCTATAAAAAGTGGCTTGAATACACTCGAGATCCAAGGACAAAGGATGGATCATGAATATTCAAGGATTCCATTAATAAAACCGCTGGAGTGTTTAATAAACCTTTACACAGGAGATAAATGCTTTTCATGACCTGCTGAACAGGTTAATCCTCCGGAATGCCCGTGATTGAGTCATTCCACAACGCTTCATTTTTACTGGATTTTTATTTTTTGACTCCACCTTGCAAATAATAGATTATAATATATTACGCAAAGACCAAGTCTTCTATGGTTGATGCTGCGTTGACTTGAACCCCTTAAGTCACTCATCACTCAGGTAGACTTGGCAGTGCTGATGATGAGGTGGTCCCTCTGCCCAGTTCCCACCTGTTTTAACCCCCTTATCTCTCCTATCCGTGACTAGTTGTGCCCCTTAGCAGCTAGTCACATTCCCTTTGACCTCGACCCTCATATGGAGGGATAGGAAAAGGGGCCAAAATCACTTGGAACGTTCTTTGAAATGTAAATGCTTATTGTTCCACCCTGTCGCGTCCAACACAATAATTTAAAGGCGCAGTTTGTCCTACTCTGCTAAATCTAACTCTTGTAAGAAGAGCCGGACTGGGGATAACAAGACCGTTCTGGCACTTTAACGTTGGTGGCCGACTCATGAGATAAGTGTGGCCGCTTAATGAGGTAAGCCTGGCGTGTGGAATGATGTCACACAGCAGCTCACCAGACAATTGCCGGTGGGGCAGATGGCCAGACATTTGCCCAGTGGGGGGAGAGCGCTGCTACATGCCAAGAGCATTTCTCATCGTGTCCAGTTTCACCTCGTTCATAATTTTTGCCGGGGGGGATGTAATTGTCATGTGACGAAAGCAGAAAACAATAGGCTATTTGCGATTGAAACCCCCAAAGTTTGCGTGATGTCATTATGGAAGGAAATAAAACACCGGATCTGCTCAGGTTTATTTGTTTATCATACTTGATTATTGTTTTAATTAACCGTGTAACCAGGGAATGCGTTCTCTATTGGGAAACATTCTATAAAATCTTATATTATGGCTCTGCTTCTGCAGAGGTTTTACAAAGATCTCAATCAGCCATTCGTATGAGTTCTTGCTCTGTT
Organism: Spea bombifrons; assembly: GCF_027358695.1. NCBI lineage: Eukaryota > Metazoa > Chordata > Amphibia > Anura > Pelobatidae > Spea > Spea bombifrons. The sequence continues at coordinate 6,474,717 of NC_071088.1, forward strand.
ATCCGAGCCCCAATCTACTAGACAAACACCCCGACTCCTTATCATATTGATAAGAAAATAGAATGGCTCCGTCTTAATCACACAGTCGGACATACTGGCTACTGAAAGTCTAAGACCAGCGTGTCCTGCGTATGTTCATGCTAATGTTCAAATTGTATATTGTTACATTTGTATTCTCCCCTTTTGTTACAGCACCACGGAATCTTCTAGAGCGTTATAAAATTATAAAATGAATAATAACAGAATACATCCAATAGATCAGAAAGGGAATTTATTGATTCAGTGTTAGGGGTTACAAGTCCATTGCCACCATTTCACCTATAGCTTTAAGTTCATCAGTTTGTCCAGACACATCCTTAGATATTCTGCACATGCGCGGATTAAAGGTTTAAGTCGGATGACGTGTTATAGTAAGAGTAAACATTTTGCCGCGCTTCCTCGGATATTATGAATACATATTCCAAATGACTCCAAATATCAGCCCGATTCATGTAACGCGTGTTTCAGGGCAGGTATAGGAGTATTCCCCGGGGCTCTGTGACATCATACAGGTAATGTGTCGTGTTACATTCCATGCCACTACGTCAGTGATCACCACGTGGGATCGTACGCTTTCTCCAAGGATAGATACGATGGGGCTGTCACGGATGCCATTAGAACTTAATAAGCGGCGTGCTGTCAGGACGGGCCGGTGGCCCCTGGCCCTTCTCTAGAGTCTAGAGGTTTTCTATCAGAAATCAGTCATTTTTGCTATTAAAATCAAGCCGTTGTTTAATATTTGGTTCTATAAATGTATTTTTTCCGACATAGAATTTGCTGGCAGATCAGACCCATTCGGCACAACTTCTTTCTCCTGCTGTAAAGACTCCGACGTTAATCAGCCGTTGGTCTCGTCTTAGATTCAGGAGCTGTATGTCTATCCCGCGCATGTTTAAATTCCCTCGCTGTATTAGCCTCTACCACTTCACTTGTCTACCATTCTTTCAGTAAAGCAAAACCTCCTTGCATTACATCTAATTTAATGTTACAATCGGAACAGGGAGGTATGAAGATACATGTGCATTGGAGTTACTCAGCGCGGCAAACGCCTGTGTTATTGGTTTATAAAATCTGTTATTAGCATGGCGTGAGTCATTAGCAGAATGTATAATCTTCCATGCCTCGAGGCAGATCTGGCATCGGGCATTTATTACATTGTTTACTGTATCACTAGCCTACATATAATTAGATGCGCCTGCGCCAGACTCACTGCCGTGACTCCTACCCCATCGGGTTATCCACATTATCTGACATCAGACAATACCACAAACATCAGCCGAGTCATTAAAACTGCTGAAAACATTCACAAGGTTACCTTATTTTATAAATAAATGTTTAAAATGACGTGCCAATTAAAAAAATCAGTTATATTTGCGTGTCATTTTTTTCTCTAGGAGAAATGCTAGACCACAGCCTAAGAGGATCAGGGGCTTAGCTGGAATGGAAGGAGGTTTCACTTTACCCAGAGGGTGGTAGATAAATGGAACAGCCTCCCAGCAGAAGTGGTAGATGCTAATACAGTGAGGGTATTTAAACATGCATGTGATGGGCATACGGCTCCTGAATCTAAGAGGGAGACCAACGGCTGATTAAGTCTTTACTCAGGGCAGACTAGATGGGCCAAATGGAGAATTATAAACATTAAAGTTTTTTATATTGTTTATAAAATTCAAGAAAAGATCAGATGCACACCACACTCACCCTCATAAATACATACAGCACATTTACACACATCTGCCACAATCAGACATACCCACCACACTCAGCTACGCACACTCACCCCCATAAATACATACAGCATGGTTAACACTCAGGTGCCTGGATAAGGAAGCTCTCCCATTAAGATTATTTTAGGATAAAGATGTCCAGTGACCCAGACATCTATATCTGTCTCAGGGACCCCTAAAGCAGCGGCGTACCTGTCTAAGGGTCTTTGGGCCATCAAATTTAACCATGTAAAAAAAAAAGTTTCGTTTTTTTTACTTAATGCTTAAATATAATGATATCTCTAATTCTGCGTCTGGGGTGTCTTCTCCCACAAGAAACGTTTTTCATAATTTACGTGAACAACAAAATACAAAATAAGTTTAATGTGTTTGCAGAAAATACCGAAAGGCTTTGGGAACCCGATGGTCCGTCTGTAGGTGATGGAGATCGATAGGACTGCCTAATAACCGGAAATACCGAAAATATAGAAAATACCTGAGAATTTCCACACACTAACTGGGGGGCCGACCCTGGGACGCCTGAAATATTAACCCTTTAATAGCCCATCGTGAAGATTCCATGTAGTGACTCGACAAATGTGTCTAATACCGGTCGTCATGGAAACCTTGACTTGTCTCTATTTAAAGATGCACTTAATTGAGTCACCTGCACTCAAGTAGGGATATGAATAATAACATACTGGGAGCTAAATGACCCGTTGGGAGTCTCGTACGTATATATCTGACGACAGCAGTGTGGAGAATAGGAAGGCGTCAGCTCCAGTCCGTGTCACCCTGAGAATCGGCCCCTTCATTTCTAAGAGCCTGAGATCGGGGGCAAAGAACCTTGAGAGTTCCCAGGTATGCTTCCTAGAAGGGGCTCCTACCAACATGCCCAAAACCCTCTAAAGCTCTCAGGTTCCTTGTAGATGAAATGAATCGCATGGCAAGCCATCCGTGATGAAGCACAGTCTGAGGCGTGGAGGGAGGCGGCGGGAGGCGTAAAGCTCACGGTGTAATTATTTTCTTTTATTCAATATAAATTTGCGTCAGGACGTCGCGGTTACACTTTGCGTTGGAATGTTGCGGTTAAATTGTAACCCGTGACATATTTAGGTGTTGGGGCTGTCCTAGGCCTGGTCAAGTCTAAGAGCCCCTCTATCAACATTTACCCCACCGTTCACCTGTCTACCTTTCCTCCTCCGGACCCAGACAGAAGGTCAAGCACCTCCGCTCATCCATGTCAAACGGCCATGGGCTGGTCCGGTGGTCCCGGGGGGTGTTTCATGCATGTCCCTGATCGCCGCTGTCTCTCCCTGGACCTGGTGCCTGTTGGCGCATAGAGCTCGCCTATTCCCCCTTACCTCCATCTCGTAGTCAATTCTTTTATTTCTATGTCCCCTCTTTCCTCTGTTTTCCTCAACACCTCTATTCTCTGTCCTTCTTTCTTTACTCTCCCATATCATTTCTGCCTTATGTGTTTATATTCTCTCAACCACTTCTGCCAGAAGGCTGTTTCACGCATCTACCTATTTTCAGTGAAGAAATGCAATATAACAGCTGCTTTACTATTCCAATAAGCCGTAATTAATCTATTGAGTTCAGGATAGCGATAGAACTTTCAAACGCTAATGCCTTTTTTCATGTAATATCGACTCCGACCCTCAACGACCGATATCAGTGCCCCCTCCAGTAGCGATTTCGATGTGTCAGCGCATGTTCCCTGTTTGATACACGGTTCTTATCCGCCCTGAGATTCACTGACAATTAAACAATGTGTCATCTTCCCGTAGGACAGAATTAGCATTAAATACCACGAAAATATTCATGCGCCGGGCGGCGTATACCGGTCACGGCCAATTATTACGGAGTAACTTCCGCTCTGTGAAAACAGATTCCTTGCCGGTGATTTAAAGGAGCATTATTCAGAATACTGGAAACCCGATAAATTAACAATTCTTTGAAAACAAAATAAACAAAATAAATTTTTTGGGGAAAAATTACATTAATTAAATTTGGAAAAAATAAATAAAATAAAGCATTTATATTAAATACAAGGTTGCCAGGAACCCCCCCCCTTTATAAAGATTCCACTGAAAATGCAGGTCAGATGGGTGGTATAACGGTAAAGTTTGGTGAACCAAACAGGGGTTAACCTTTGGAGTGCCAGGATTCGGACCTCGCTGGAGACCGGACCAATTTCCAGAGTTTTTTTTCTACAAAATTACGCCAAAGACACAAAATCTAAGTAGAAAATATAAAAGAACAGGACCCTCTTTGCTGGCCTCCCAGCCTTTGGAATCTACAACTCCCATCACTCTCTTCTGTTGAGAGGATCCCAGTTTATTTAACATTAAAGATGTAATATGTCGGAAGCATGTCAGATCTACCCGATTTGTAATGATTTCAAGCTCATAACAATACACGCTAAGGGCACATGTGTAACCTGTCTGGGACGAGCATAATAAAGTAATGAATCACAGAAACACGTCATGACTGATAAAGTAAATAATAAGAAATGTGTTCAGCAGACACAATACAAACAGCTATTTAAAAAATCAATTTAACAGGATTACGACATTTCTGTTTTGTTTAGTTTTTTGGCTGTAAACACGATGTGTCTTAAAATGCATAAACTTTAACAGAAAATGCCAAGAAAACCAAAAAATAAATGATAGCTCTATTTATTTTGTATGTGAATTAACATAAAACCACTATAACTATCAGAATTATAATAAACTTTTATATTTTTTACATTTATCAGAATTATAATAAACTGTTATAATTTTTTTTTGTCATTTTATGCCTATATGGCCTATATATACACACAACTATTCATTATGGAATGTAAATTTGAATCTGCAGAGCCATCTTCATTGGCTTGTGGCCCCCCAGAGTTTCTCCAAGGGTCCGTCAGGCCATCTCTCTCTTTAGTCCATCTCGGCAGCCCGTAGGGTTCTCCATAGTGGAGCAGTGCAGGGACTGTGGATGATGGACCCAGGTTGTCGGCCCGTGAGGAATAGGTAGTTGCCCGGGCTGACCTGCACGTGAAACGAGCCGAGTTGAAACGTTGTAATACATCACAAATGCTGTGGTAATAAAGACACGAGCGACCCTGAGCATGGCAGGGTATCCCCCAGGAAGCCTGCGGGCGCCCCGGACCTCTGACTTCCATTGTCCCGTCATCCATGACCGGTTTCTCACTTGGCTCTGTAATATGGATTTGCTTCTCCCTGCGTTTGGTCTGGCTTGGAGTTTGTCTGCTTTGCCGTTTTGGCCAGTTGGTTTGGCTCTTGGATTTCATGGTCATTTTCTGGCCTGGGCTTCTATCATATTTTTTTTTTTTTTGCATTGTCTTCTGGTTCCTATCGTGTATGACTTTGGCTGGCTTGACCTTGATTATTTATTTTTCCCGCTTCCCTGACGATCTTTTACTGGTCTGCCAAGCTCCTGCCAGTCTAACCAGTTCCTGCCACAGAGACATTTCTGTCAGATGTGCCACCATCCTTCGTTCATGCCGACACCTGTTCAGAAGTTGCCCAGTCTTGCCCCAGCACTGTTTACGGTGACCACACTGGCCATGCTTTCCAGGACTCATATCATTTGTCTCAGTGACTCTGCTCGTCTGCAGAAGTAGTCTGATAGGCCAGAATAATACAGACAGATTTGAGGAGAAAAATGCAGAAATACTTCTCTTTCTCTGTGAAATTGTCTGCATTATTGTGGCCTATCGGACTGCTTCCGCAAAAGAGAGGCGTCGCGGGCCCAGTCTCTCCCCGTTCTCTCAGTCGGGGGGAGAGGGTGTGCCTGAAAGCCAAGGCCCTTTTGCGGAACTGTGCTGGGATGCCTGGTTCACGAAGAAAGAAGACACGAGGAAAACAGACAGAAGAAAGAAGACAGAACGTCAGGTGAAGAGGTGTCTGAATCATTTCGGTCCATTTGCACGAGTCTAGTGGAGGCTAGACAAAGAAAAATTATTACCTAATTACTGAAAACTAAAGACACTTTGACAGATCAATGACTTTCATCTAATGATGAGACTCTCCAGTGATTCTGATTTAAATAATTAAACATAAATACCCCGCGCATTCTAAGAGATTAAAAAAAATTACGTACTCTAGTAACAGTTTAACCCTTTCAATGTCCACGAGTCGATTTTAGCCCGCGATCCTCATTTAAAAAAAAAAACCCCTACATTTTCAAAGGGTCATAAAAGTGAACCCCATATTTGCTAACGGACTCCACTACTACTAAGTGAGAAAGAGACGGGGAGACCCTCATGTCTTTACGACCATTCATTATCCTTTTTTTTCTTCGTTTTTTTCTATTTAGCAATGCACAGCTTCATAAAAAAATAATGTTTGGAATGTACATTATATGGTTTTAAATGACAGTCGCTCTTTTGTTAAATAATAATAAAATAAAAATAAAAAAAAGAATAAATAAATTGAAAAGACGGTCAATGGATTTAATTCCTTCGACAGAAAAAGCTGAAAGACATTCACTCCGCAGATGTGAGGACTATAAAGACTAATGCCTGTCTGTCCTTCTACAATGAACACGGACTGGACGCTTTCCAGGCAGCGAAGGAAGCGGCGTGTTAGAAACTGAATATGTGATATATGAAAGGGGCTATTCAATGCCATGAATGCCGGCGGGGGGCGAAACGCCAAAAGCAGCTCCCGAGACCAGTCCTTGGGCAACCAACTTCATTGTCTTGGTTTTATAAAGAGGGAAACTCACGACACCCCTTGGTAATGGGGTATTTAAGTTATATATCTAAACTCTGTAACAGATAAAGGGGCAATTATCTTCCCGGAACGTTAATGAAGAGGTTAACAGCACAAAGTAACCTCTGAGATATGGATGATAGGGAATGGAAATGAAAAACACGTAGTGTGCATATAGGAAGCAGAATAATAACTTATAGAGCATATAACATATAGAATGATACCTCCTTTATCTGACGAATATAAAAAAGACAAAGGAGAGAAATTATCTTGTGCGTTCAGATTCATACGAACTGTAATTTTGACAAATTTTGGAACATTCGTGCAGATATATATCCCAAAATGAAACAAAAACCAAAGAGAAAGTTGTGAATGTTCTTGCTATGTTTGTTTATTCTGTTGTAAGATGTGTGGGGGTTTTTTTTTTTTATGCTGGTGAGAGAGAGATTTTTGGTGCGCAATGAATTTTGTTTCGGAACAAACACTATACACAATTTTGACCCAACCGAAAGGTTTGTCGTTATAGTAATAGAATATTACCCTTTTTTTGGGCTGTTTCCTACACTTTGGGGGGGGTAGGCTGGTCAGGAATAAATACATTAGCCGGACCTTTAAGTGCAAACTGAGAAGCGGCTACTACGCTATTCTAGTTCTTTGCCAATTTGAGAAGACGTCAAAACACAGGATGGGGACAACCATTCCGGAAGAAACCGTTCTGTGTATGCTGGACGGGTAGTGTGACAGGGGAAGGTTCTTCGTGAGACACAGTTAGGGTCACGGGGCTTCTTCTTGGTTCATGCCTCTGATGTCACACTTTCTGACTGGAGATCCGAAGGGGGCCATAATTCATTTTATTATCGCCCTAGGCTGGGCTTAGGCCAGGACATGACAACGAACATCATCCATACCGATATTTAAGGTGTCCTCTGAACGGCATGCCTTGTTTGAAAATACGTCGTTGTAACCCTGACAAGAGCTGCCTTGAAGCCGCAGAAACCGCATCTTCTGCAGCTGCCATGAACCTTCCCTTCCAGGACCTTCTGAAGTTCTGCCAAAGCTTTCCACAATAAGCTGCATTGCAGGGCCAAGTTCACTCTCGCACACACACTATCCCAAATAAAACATCGCCCTGCGGACAAACCATCCGATTCATTGGCAGCAGAAGACCGGCCAAGACTCTTACATCACACAGACGCTCCGTCTCTCTCTCTCCTCCTCTCTGGTCTGAGAACTCACATAACCTCCTTTACATTGTCTGTCTCGCTAGTATTCCGTGGACTGGCTTCTAGAATAAAGACCAAGCACTTGTTTCACATTCTAACCGCAGTCTCGGGGATGTCGGCTGCCAAATTATTTCACTATAGTTTTACCGCTTTTTGGGAAAATGTGTTGTTTTAGCTAGAAACAGAAGCCACAAAACAGATTTTTTTGTACAAAAAAGAGAGAGAGAGAAAAAAGCCTGTGTCCGCAATCTCAGGGAAGGAGTTAAATCGGCGAATCGAAACAGCTAATGAAAAAAGTAAAAAATATATAAAATATAACGTTTATTAAATCCTTAAATGTACATTATATAATATTATATTAAATACTCAACGTAGTCTGACCTAGGTTGGGGTCGGACCGACCTTTTGGGTGATTAGACCCCCTCAGTGTGCTGTTGCTCAATGGGCCAGTTACTGGTCTCCACAACCGGTCCATTTACACCAAACCGGCATAGGCCTCCATAGACTGTATTTAAGGGCACTGCACGAGATCACAGTGTTCCACTGAAGGATGGAGAACGTGGAAGGGTCGGCTGAGGGCACCTCTGAGAGGGGAGAATTCAGGTCCCCCAACTCATGTAAAAAGTGATGCTAAAGTGATCACTCTTCATGTAAATTGGCAACATTATCAAGTTACATTTCTTGGATTAGGTCCCTTTCTTTAACCCCTTAAGGACAATGGGCAGTCCCTAAACCCGTTGAAAACAATGCATTTTGAGCCCGTACATGTACAGGCTTTGTCATTAAGGGGTTAAAGTGCCTTGCACCTTTTTTTTATTATCAGGCACTTCTTCATCTGTCTAGAATACTCAAGGGGCATTTGACTCATCGGTGTTTATAACCGCTAAACCTCTAGGGTCTGGAATCCGGATACATTCATTTCCTCTTTTGTTTCTTTCCATAAAATGTCAAATCAAACTTTTTGTCTTGGGGAATTGGGAATGGAACCAACAATCCTGCAGAAGATGATGAAGTATTTCTAGATCTCGATTTTTGCCCTTTGCCGTCCACTCAGCTAAATGTGTTAACAAATCCTCTGGAGTTCTAGACCTTTGTGGAGAAAACGATAAAGCTAGTTGGTATCAGGGCTGCAAGCACAATCCACTAGGGGGCGCTCGTATAAACCGGTGTTATAAATAACAAAAAGAAAACTTTGATATTGTAGAGATTAAAACAAATTATTTTGTGATCGGTGAACTCCAATCTATACACTCACAATGTATGTGTTTGAATGGACCTAGATCATCACACATACATTGTGACTGTATAGACTGGAGTTCACCGATCACAAAATAATTTGTTTTAATCTCTACACTATCAAAGTTTTTTTTTTTTTTTTTTTATATATATTATTTAACACCGGTCTATACGAGCGCCCCCTAGTGGATTGTGTTTGTAATAATCAGCACCCGGAGAGTGTTGTTAAGGGTTGCAGCTGTGTATTCGGCACAAAAGAAAGGAAAGTTCTTCTTTATATTTTTATTCTTTATTTTAAGTTCACCACCAACATTATTCGTCTGTGGTTGTCTATACCCCGTTGGCTTTGACCGAATAAGTCTGATCAACGATATCTATCTAGAACAGAAGATACAGCAGAACCTTGCAATGATTCCACGTAATATTTATAGGTGCAAATACTGGGTTTATGATGTATCTCAACACGATTCCAAGATTCGGGGAACCTGAAAGAAGGAAATTGTAACCGAAGAGAAAAAGAGCAAAACACAAAATTCTGGTACTTATTCAGGATGCCCATGAGGACTAAACCTTTTTGGGGTTCTCTTCGTATGCTTCGGATTGAAAGGTCCCCAAACAGTTACATTTCAGACAGCTAATTTAAACTTTTTTTTTATTTGGCAAACTCAAGCTATAATTTCTACAGAGGATTAGCGTACAGTTTAGAGAAAATATTCATATTATTAAGTAAAAAAATCAATTATGAGTTTTACTCTATGAATATTTTTATTAATTAATACATAAAATGATTTCCTTTTGCTTGTATTACTGTTGAAGGATTATTATTATTATTCCACCAGATTCTGTAGCACTATGCAATGAGGGGAGAATACAAAGTTAACAATAACATTATTATGTACAGTATATTGTTCTGTACAGTTTTATTAGTTTTCTAAATTCACTGTTCTTTATCCTTTTAGACCTAATTTATTTTTTTCCCCGTAAACCTAGTTCTAATACTACTAGTGCTTTTTCAATTTTTTTTTTTAAATAATGTGAACCAATTTAGTAAAACAACAGATATTTAGTATGAATTATGTGGGAACAACATAGCAGTGCATAATGGAAGCATGAATTGCAAGACAAACTAGTAATAATCCAAATACTTGGATTTTTTATAATTCAATAGTGCCATCTAGTGTTCACAAAGTGTGCTGCAATGTAAACTGACATTTTCACATATTATATATATTATACTATATACCATGGAGTAATATTCTCTAAACAACACCTTTTAGATTCTCTAAACAACACATCTTAGATTTATTCTAACCATATTATAACATTATGACCACCTGCCTTCAAAGTGCATATGAAGGCTGGAGTGCCCCCTTTAAGTACAAGATGGTTACACTAATAAAGATTGACAGACTTCTGGCATGAAGCCCTAACAAGCAAATCTTCATGGACTTTCTAATAGGGTATTCGGACCCATACGTTTTTTTTATTATTACACAAGTTTTTAATGGTGAGGTCTTTTTCAGATGATACAAAGGTCTGCAACCGGGTAGACCTTCCAGGTGGAACAAGTCAAATGGCGAATGAATGGCTGCAGTTTAATGTTGGTAAATGTAAAGTAAGGCACTTGGGATCTAAAAATCCCAAGGCACAATGTAGCATTGGGGGCACTGTTCTGTTAGCAGTAATTACCGTATCTGTTCAATTATAAGATGACCTTGATTATAAGACGAACCCCAAAATTTGAATATTAATTTAGAAAAAAAGAAAAAGCCTGAATATAAGACTACACTATAAGAAAAAAGTTTTACTAGTAAATATTAATCCACATGTAAACTATTTTTCATATTTAACCCCTTAACATCCATTGACGGGTCAGGCATGTCACTTAATGACCAACGATGTGCCTGACACGTCATTTCATTAAACAAGCTTAGAAAGTGATCTGCGATCACTTTCTTCGCTTAAACGGTGTTGATGTAATGCCTCGATGTCGAGGCATTCAGCAACACTGAGATCGGCATCAGGGACATCATGTCTGGCCCCTCCCTGGGGCATCAACATTGGCCATACAGTGTATGGCGATGGACCCCCAACTTTAAAACAGTTTAGGAGACGATCAACGATAAATAATAGCCCCTGCAGCCAATATATATATATATATAAATATTAGCCCCTGCTGCCACAATTTATATAAATATTTGCCCCTGCTGCCAATATATACATAAATATTAGACCCTGTATTTGCTGGTATACATAAATAATGGAAACATAGCATTGCAGGTATAAATCAACAGAACACACAAACCCAGCATTGCAGGTATAGATCAACTGGAAATCACATGTAAACTCAGCACTGAAGGTATAGATCAAATAAACAACACATGGAAACGGCACTCCAGGTATCGATCAACTGAATAAGACATACAAATCCTTTATTTGCAGGTAAACATAAATAATGTATAGCATAGCAGATAAAGACTAACAGAATAACACAAAACCCCAGCTTTGCAGGTATAGATCAATTAGAATTCACATAAAAACTCAGCATTAAAGTTATAGATAAACCCCCATAAATTACAGGCATCACAGATTGCACCCCTAAAGCCAGCGTCCACATTGCCCACATAGAACCTGATCAGCACCCAGATTATACACACATAGGACGTGCCATCTTTGCCCCCAAACAGCCCAGCATGAGTCAACATTGTCCCAAAACAGCCGAGTGTACGCCATCTTTGTCCCATAAACACCCTGCTTATACATCTTTGCCTTTTTGACAAATCAATTATACACCTATGATTTACACAAACACTTTTACAGTCACTCACTATTTCACTTTCATTCACACAATTCATCCACACATTAATTCATTTATTCTCTCACTCACTCACACAATGCATCCACACATTAATCCATTCATTTCTCTCATTCTGACTCTTCATTTCAATATTCTTGCTACCCTCCTTTCTCATCTACCCCCTACCCCCCCGTCTCACCCCCTTCTCCCTATCTACCCCCTAACTGTCTACCCTCTCCCCCCTTTGAAGTGTACTTACCTTCCAGGAGTGCTGCGGTGGGATCGCAAGGCATCTGTCTCCAAGCTCTGCTGCGGTGTGCGCTGATTCATTGCTGAGCGCCAGAATATGACGTCATATACCGGCGCTCAGCATGAAATGCCGGCACTGCGACAAGACAGAAGCCTCGCGGAGGAGAGTGAGAGGCACCGAACGGTTGCTGAAAACTTATTCCCGCGCCTCTCACTCTCCTAGTCTCGTCTATCACGGCTGTGGGAAAAAAAGAAAAACGGCGTTTCAACTGGGGGGGCACAAGGGGGGGGGCACAGCATGATACAGGGGGGGTGGTAGAATCTCATGCATGTAAAGGGTTAAAATACAACCATTTGAAATATCTTGGGGTGTCTAGTTTTCAAAAATATATGGTTTGATGGGGTGAATTGAATATAGTTTGAAATACCTTGGGGTGTATAAATGGTTTGAAGGGGTGAATTGAATTAGCCGGCTTCAAAGATGGCCCTATTAGGAAATGGTGGCAGTAGGACCAGATATAAAAGTTCCAAGTTAAAAAATGTGCTAAAAATCTATTTTGCTGTTTTGTTTTTTTATTAGCTTTTTTAGATGAATAACAACGAAAGAAAAACCCAAAAATACGTGCTACTTAGGTGAGATGTAATAAATAATAAATAAATTGTATAAATACTTCCCTAGTATGGACCGCAGCTGCCCAAGCAACACTCTTCCTCAAAAGTGTAGAAAATGCAAGAAAACCAGAAATGTATGGGGCGCAGGTACATATATAGTGAAAAAAACAAACAAAAACAACACAATATAGTGTAGATGGTATGTTCAATAGTAGTTGCTAAGTAATATGTTGCACTCACAAGTGAAAGAGGCAAATCCAACCCATCAATATGGACTGTAAAAAAAACTTTAATGTTCTTCAAGGTAAATCTAAAAAACAAACTAAAATAGTGCAGTATCTTCAGGTAAAACAGTATATACCGATAGTAATGCACTCACAGTTTTTTCATGCACAAAGTGCATATGCAGGCATTTGGTTAAAATCTCATCAAAATGAAGTACAATTGAGTCTTTCTACGCGTTTCGCCCTTTGGGCTTCTTCAGGAAATCAATTGGTGCAGATGTCTGTAGGTGTCAGCAAATTCAGCAAAAATCAGAAATCTGTCTCAGAAATCAGAAATTTGCCTCTTTCACTTGTGAGTGCAACATATTACTTAGCAACTACTATTGAACATACCATCTACACTATATTGTGTTGTTTTTGTTTCTTTTTTGGATGAGTAAGATTTTTCGGGTAAAAGTCAGAAAATGTGTTTAGTTTTTTTCAATTTTTCATCATATTTTATAATTTTTTCATGGGAAATTAGATAATATGATCAAAAAACAATATATAACTTGTGTGGGTACCCGAAATGAGTGAGGAGAAAATTACATCTAAACACGAGCACCGCAAAAGTGTTAAAACTCGGTCCCAAAGGGTAAAAAAGGTAAAAAAACTGCCTGGCCCTTAAGGGGTTCATAATAAACTATGATTGAGAAAAATGCATTTTTTGTTTTTATTTCGTTTTAGTTGCCAACCTGTCTCCCAGTAATGCACCTCTGCCCCCCCGATGCATCCCTTGACTTGTCCCCCCGTGCTCCAGACTCCCTGGTGTCAAGAGGGGACAGATAACCTCCGCTGCTACCCGGAACTTCCGCTGGGCTTCTAAGACTGAGCACCGGAAGGTCACGTTATGCCAGTGCTCCGTCACAGAAGACTCGGCAAAGTGTCGGGTAGCAACGGAGGATCCGGCTGCCAGAGAGGATGATCCAGGTCTCCTGCAGCGCTGCAGGGGATCCTCGTCTTTGGCAGCCGGGAGACGTCTGTGCGATGGGTGCTGACAACTTCCGCTCCTGACGGCTGGTACATCTTCTCATTAACAATGTTAAAGTCGCTTGCTTATAATTTCTTATTCTTATTCTTAGGTCCTGGAACACCATCCACTCACACACACACACACACACACACACACTCACACGCTCTACCACCCTAAAGCAACACATACATTCTAAAAACATACACTCAAACTCACACAACTTACACACACGCACGCGCACACACACACACACTCCCTTCCTCTCCTATTGTCCATGCAGCTCCCCCCCACTCGCTTTAGCTGCATTCACTCACTTTATCATGTCCTTGACTCATCATACATTTTCTTCTTCAAATTTGGAATTTTTTTTTTTTTTCTTCCACAGACACACCTGTGCTGCATTTATCCTGTTTGAGTACTTTTACTGAGAAATGTACATATTACCATTTCAAGTTAAAAAAAACTAAACAAAAAAACACATATACCAAAAGTTTTTATTATGAATGCCAACAGTCCAACATTTGATATTACCCAAACCACAAACAGTGCAAAAACTACATTTCTTGTTAATCTATGCGAATTTCCAACAAAACAAGCCCATAAACGCATATTAAAACGTAAGAAATGTGTTTTCATTCATTTACTGTGATCACCCCGCTCAGCCCCTTTAAAACAAGGAGAAATGGATTCGTTTAACCAAGTACTGCGTGCAAAATCCTTTTTAGAATAAATTGTCCTTTTTTCCTGCATTGACACGGCTCAACCTGTGCAGGTCCGTGCGAGGGACCTTCTAAAGATTGCATAGTTTATCACTTTTAAATAAAACGCTTTAGCTTTCTGCAAGAATGAAGAGGATCCAATCCTCAAATTAATTTAATAATCAAAATAAGTGCAAAGAGCTTACATTAAACCACGCGACAACAAAAAATGCATCTGCCCACAAAAGACAGCGCTTAAATCGGTGTAAATAAATAAATTAAAGGGTTTACCTGAACCAGGTTTTGTTTTCTGCCTGGAAATGCATAGACTTTAAAGCCATTAAAGCTGAAATATGCCCTTAAAAAGAGGTATTTATGACACATGCGCCTCGAAAAATAATGTGTATTAAAGTTCAAGATACGTTAAGGCACGTCTAATAAATAATAATAAATAATATCTACAATCGCTGACGCATTTCAAATAAAGGATAAAGTTTACGTTACATCTTTCCCTCTTTAAGGACACTTTCTGAACGGCTTTATGATTTTGACCTACGGAACCTGGAAAGCAGCTTGCTGTATTAGCAAAAAAAATAATATATTAAGCATTTTCATTTTATATTAAATGTATTATACATAAACATTATAAATATAGGGGGGGTTTAAACAAATTTGTTGAAATAATTGCCATCAATATGTACCAATAGGAAGCAACATCCCTGATCAGGTTTGAGGAACAGAAGGTTGTATTAAACGTCTCCGGAACGCATACATCTCTTTTTTATATAATTTGAAACCTACAAATTACCTCAACGTTAAGAGAAGTCTGTAAACAAAGCACATTTGTGCAAATTTGTGTTCAATGGCTAATAGCACCGAGAGAATCAAATAAGTGGCGCCCATTCTCGCCAGCCTGTTCTTCCGTTACTTCCCGTTCTGCGTCTCCCATCAATCATCGATGCAGCGTTTCCTTTTCGGGTCACGCGACGGAGCGCTGAGTTTCCGCTTTAAGTTGTTACGTGGATTCCAATCGGAAAGGGAAGAATCCGATTCGGCGAGTCCTCGCCCAGTGCCAGCTGGTGATGGAGAACGAGGACATTCGCTTCTTGTTTTTTTCATGGAAGGAACACAAGTATCCGAATCGCTGCTACTGGAATCATCCTCAGTTTGAGCGTCATCCACAAGCCTCTTCTTAGCTTTTGTCGAAGCCGTACGAGGCAGAAGGATTCTGATTTTATCTTCTGCATAAAAAGACGGTTACAGTTTTTTAAATGATGAACTGAATATTCTATGCTTTCACTATGCTGTGTAATGGTTTCAGGTTCTTTCAAGACTAAAACTATGCACAGGACTTTGCCCAAAAAATGCCTTCACATTGTAGAGAAGTCTGCGAACACAGCAATCACAATCACAATCAATATCTAATAGGAAGCACAAACTCACAAACCTAACCATAGAGAATAAGTCCAAATGCATCAAATCAGTGCTTTTATTATTAAATAGAAAAATAAATAACTTAATTATTCCATTAAAACAACAAAATAATGAATTTTGATCTGTCCTGGATGGTCGAAATGATTATTTATACCCAAGGTTTTACGCATAGCGCCAAGATTCTAATAGGCAGTTATAAATGGTTAAAAAAGATAATTTAGACGAACAGAACTTGTGAACCGTCCTCCTTGCATCGATCAAACACACTGCCGCTGCGTCTAACAATGGTCTTACCTTGGTTCTCAGAAGACTGAGTGCGTTTCTTGTCTTGCCCACGATCTGTGGTGTCGTCGTCATCGTCGTCGTACCAAATGACCATTTTCAGCTTTTTTAATTTAGTGCGCAGTTTTCCATTTGTTTTGCTGTCAGAGTTATCATCCGACTCGGAGTCCGAACGGCTTTGGGATTCGTCCGTTTCTGAGGCCTTCTCTGCAGACTCAGAAGACTTAGAAGAAGCGCTCCAGTCACTTTCTGAGTCGGAGGTGGAATCGCTTAGTTGTTGAAGCGCTTTCCTCTGTCTCTTGGAATTTACAACAGGCTCGGAATCAGACTCTGACTCTGAGTAGATATTATTTCCACGAGACTGCCGAGGCTCGGTGTAGGTTGGACTTTGGGAAGAGTCTTCATCAGAGATGACTAAAGGAGTATTCTCTCTCTTCGACGCCGTGCTTTCTGACATTTCTGACGGTGGTTCGCCAACATCCTCCAGAGTCCCGACGTCCGACTCGCTGTCGCTCTTTGTGCTCTCCTCTTGCTCAAGATCACAGAGACGTTTCATGGCTACGGCTGCAGCCGTACGGAGAGGTACAGTCCTAAAAGTGTTGCTTTCCTTGCCATCTGAACTGGAAGCGCCGTCTCCGTCACTCATGCATTTGATCTTATTAGCGGCCAGAGCCGCACTTTTTCGCAGAGTTTTCTTTGGACTTCCTTTGGTCTGTTTGCAGACTTTGCCGGGGGACACAGAGGCATCGGAACAACCACTAGATTTCTTCCAAGATTTCTTTTGCGTCTTGGTTTTGGCCTGAGATGCTGTATGTCAAAGAAAGAAAGAAAAGACAAATATTAAACTTTTTTTACATTATATCAAAACCATTAAGAGAGATCGGTGCGAAAGGGATTAATAAACTCGGGCAACAATGTGTTGGCGAGTGGAACATTTCGGCGACATGTCTTGCGAGGCGACATACCGGTTTTATTGCTGGTACGTCTATTTTTCTTGGTTTTGGATCCCTTGTCACTGTTTCCGGAGCTGGTACTGGCGGAAGACGACGAGAGCGAGAAATTGGCAGAATCGGAGGTAGATGAATCGGTTTTGGCGTCTGGAAAGCAGATGTTACAGAACAATGCAGGTATTTGAATAGCACAACATGCAACAGATCTATAGTCATACTACAATACGTGCATAAAACCCAAAATTACATTAACAGACATGAAATTTACGACCAGCCTCTCCATTATATAAACCAAGCGTGGTAGAGCCAGCATTATCTAATCGCTGATTATCTGACTGCGACATCAACATCCAAACTTATTGCTTATTTCAATATGCAGGTTTATTTATTTGATGGAAGTTCTCATTGTAGGATTTGGGAGATGACAGATTAGCTCCCCCCCCCCGCAATTCACAGTTTATTAAAAGATATGTAAGATACATACAGGGTACTGCAATGATACACTGATAGCATGACAGATTGCGAAAGGCATACAATACAGATATGAAGGTATCCGGCTGCACAAACATAACATAACGAGTACGGCACGCAGGCCGAAAAAAGAGAGGGACAGAGAGTAATCGGCACACCTAGTGATTACAGAATGCGCCATCGGGCACATTGATGACAAGGCGGGCCGGACGTCTTGCAGCGACGAAAACAAAATAAAAGAATCAATGAAACACAGAGAAATGGAACCAAAAGTCCCGTCGGGTGCCTTTGCGGCGGTAAGAAGAATTACGGTAAGGCCATGCTTATAGGATCCCAGGGACACTTCGTGCACATGGAGCAGCACGCTGGCCAGGTCAAACGAGATATCGGAGTCGTCAACAAAATGAACAATGCGTAGGACAGTTTCCCAAAATGGTTTGATTAAGGGGCAGTCCCACCACAAGTGAAGATAGGTGCCTGCAGCAGAACCACATCTCCAACACTCAGGAGGAACGGGAGAGGCAAAGCGGTGGATGTCCAAGGGGACCCTGTACCAACGGGTGAGAAGCTTGTAGGCAGACTCCTGGAGTTTACTTGAGATCGAGCAGCTATGTGTAAGTGCGATAGCCTTGTCCCAGGTGGCCGAATCGGGGGAGATACCCAGCTCGCCCTCCCAGAGACTCAGATAGTAAGGTTTGGTAGAAGAGCGGCCATCCAAATAAGTTTTGTAGAGACGAGAAAGGAGGTGGGAGGAAGTGCCAACATCCATACATATAGATTCAAGAGGCATCAAAGTCCTGGTCAGGGAGGGCAATGGGGCAATGGACCTAATAAAGTGTTTGATCTGATGATGGAGAAACACTTGAGGGAACGTGGGGGAGGCACCCCCGAGTAGTGTAGGGAGGGGGACAAAGTTACCTCCTTGTAGAAACTGGGAAACCCGGAGGAACCCCTCGCCCGGTGACAGGAAGGGCCGCAGAGCCACCTCCCCGCCCGGCAGAGCGAAGTCTGGGTTATGAGACACGAGGATCAAAGGTCCAGAGGGACCAATGAGTCGGTAAATTACCTGAGCTCTCCTGAGTATCTGAAGGGTGGGAGCAATAGTGGGATGAGCCTTAAGCATGGGGACCCGATATTTGGAATCCAACCAGGGGATAGCTGAAATGGGGTGGGAAAACAAGGATTTCTCAATTTGAACCCAATGGCTGTCCTTGTCATGAGACCACTTGACCACTCTCCTGAGATGAGAGGCTATCTAGTAGCCCTCTATATCTGGAAGACCCATGACCCCCCATAGTCTTAAGGCGTATCAGGTGAGAATAAGTAAGCCGTGGGGCTCTACCCGACCATATATCCCTGGCGACAGGAGCGGAAGAAAGTGCGGGGAACGAAGATCGGGAGGGCCTGGATAATATACAGGAGGCGGGGAAGGATATTCATTTTGATGACCCCCATCCTCCCAAACCACGAAATATGGGTGTATGACCAACAGTGAAGGTCAGTGGTTATGAAGGCCAAAAGGGGCAGTTAGTTGAGGCTAAAGAGCTCGGAGGGGTCGGACGAGATTTTCACACCTAAATAGGTAATGGAGTCGGACGCCCGACGAAATGGGAAGGTGCGTGTTAGTTGGGAGCGGGTGGTTGTGTCAACATTAACCCCCAAAATCTCTGACTTTTGAATGTTAATTTTGTAGTTCGACAGGGCTTGGAAGGTATCTAATTCCGAAATGATTTCTGGCACGGAGATTAAAGGGGTAGTAACGGTGCATAACATGTCGTCAGCATAGACAGCTATTTTATGGTCCTTCTCACCTACACCGACATCTTGAATGAGTGGGTTAGCTCGTATAGCATTTGCAAGGGGTTCAAGCATCAATATAAATAACAGTGGGGACAGGGGGCAACCCTGTCGCGTGCCATTAGAGAGCATAATTTTATCAGCGAGTACCCCATTAACGCGGATATGAGCGGAAGAGTTATCGTACATTGCCTTGATAGTTTGAATAAAGGAGGGACCCATACCTAAAGCAGAAAGAACTTTAAACAGAAAAGACCAGGACACCCTGTCGAACGCTTTTTCCGCGTCCATGGAGACCAAGAGGAGAGGGAGTGCTCGCTGACGGGCCAATGCAATGAGATTAACTGAGCGAACCACATTATCACGAGCCTCTCTCCCGGGGACAAACCCCACCTGATCCCCATGAACGATGGCTGGAATAAGGGGCTGGAGTCGGAGTGCCAGGACCTTCGCCAGGATTTTCAGGTCTGTATTTATAAGAGATATCGGTCTATAATTGCCACACAGTTCAGCGTCCTTGCCCGGCTTCGGGATCACCGTGACATGAGCCACGTTAGATTGGGGGTCTAGGGGGGTGCCCTTGGCCAAAGCATTGAACAAGGAGGACATGTGAGGGCCTAGGACGGGAAGAATTTTTTTTTATAGTACAAGGGTGTAAAGCCATCAGGGCCCGGGCACTTCCCATTCGGGAGCAATTTAAGCGCTGCAGAAATTTCAGAGACGGTAATAGGCAGCTCCAGGGCATGCCTGTCCTCCCTAGAAATTTTACGTGGTAGATATTTGGCCAAGTAGGAGTGCGTCAGGTCGTGGAGGTCAGAGGGGTGGTCCGTCCGTGGGGAGAGGTTATACAATTTATTATAAAAATCATAAAAACAGGCCGCAATTTTCCTGGTGTCATAGTGAAGATTGCCTTGAGAGTCTCTGAGTCTCGAATGAACTGGCCTCTAATCACCGCCTTATGGGCCTCCCAAAGGGTCGGTATGGGGATATCTTCCAGATTATTTTCAGCAAAGTAGTGGGTTAAATGGTCAGTGAACTCCTCCACATGGTGAGGGGAGCTGAGCAGATTTTCGTTGAGCCTCCATCGAAAGTGTCGGGGGGGAGAGGGCGGAATACATAGTTCCATATGTACAGGAGTGGTGTCACTCAAGGTGCATGAGCCAATGGAGGAGGAGCAGAGATAGGGAAGGTGGCGGTGTGAGATATAGAGTGCGTCTATCCTAGTGTATCTGGCATGGAGTGGGGAATAAAACGTGTAATCTGTCGAGGCTTCCCGCAGAGCAGTTGTCAGAGGTTTTAGGAGCCGTCTCTTCTGAAGAGTAATCGGAGACAGGTCCGGGAACAGAGATATCTCGGAGTCCTGCCATTTCAAAGTAGAGCGAGTGCGGCATCTACGAAGGATCGAGTCCTTAATCGGATAGTGGTGGAGGCGGCAGATCACGTCCCGCGGGGGGCCGGATGGATCTCCCCCGAGTCGTCAAACTTTATCGGGGCGTCAGCCACTCTTTGAAGAATGTCGTTGAAAAGGAGCTGTAGAGTAGGTATGATCTCGTAGGTTATTTCTTCTGCCTCTGTTGTCCAGATCCTCCAGGCGGTGTGAAAGTAGCTTGACTGTGTTTGCTTGTGTGTGAAGTTGTCTAGACAATAAGTCCACCGTACCCTTGATCCGGGTTGTATCTTCCTCTGTGATAGACACACGATCGCCCAGTTGGCGGAAGTCAGATTTAAGGTCGGTTAAGGCGTCTCGGATGCCCTGCGTCTCTATCAGTGGGATCATTTCTTCTTTGGTAGGAAGAAGTTTGAGGGCCTGCCGTAGCGTCGGATCATCAGAGTGGGAGATCTCCGAAGCATTATCCTCCACAAAGTCCTCGTGGGAATTGGCGGGAGTCTCCAGAGTCGGGATCCGGAGGACCCAGAAAGTATTTCTTCACCGAGGCAGTGGCGTGTTTATCTTTGTGCGATTGGGGTCTGGGTGTCCCAGGGAGCTTGTTGTGCTTCCCCATGTCGCAGTCGGATCGGTGAGGCTGCTGTTATAGCGGTAAATAGCGGAGATGGGCTGCGGAGCTCCAAGCTTAAGCGGCCATCTTGCTTGGCGGTTAACCATACATTATAAATAGGACCTAAAGGCTGGCAAGTTTTTTTTCTTCCTGCAATAAGGGCCAAAGCTGGCCCTGCATAATGCATTTATGTTGGTCCTTTTTAGCAGGAGAACCTTGCCATAATACAATTATTAGGCTGCAGAGTTCAAATGTTTAATTTAGCCTGTACATCGTTGATAAATCCTACTGTGTTTTCTTTACTAACGTACAGCTAGTAGGTTCCACTTAAGCTGTTTCTTTTTAAGTTAAAAGGGAGAAATATTAGCAAAGTAACCATATGAGGAAACAAATAAAAAAAGACTCACTAACTAGGAAACAGCAACTCAAGTTAATTAATCTAAAACAAACCCGCAGAGCATTTACCTGAGTCAGAGGGCCATTGTCCAGACTCCTCTTGGCTGCATTTGCTGGACGCTGTGGCTACGTTATCAGGTGAAGCTCCGCGGGGACTCTCTTCAGAGGAGCTGCTGGAACTGTCCTCGCTGGAGAAAAGGATTTGCCGGCTTGAGGCGCGTCGTAGCGAAGAAGACGCTGGCGAAAAGTCGCTTTCTTCATCGCATGAGTTCCATTGCTGGTTAGAGCTGCTGAAGGAATCCCCAGAAGACGTGTCAGCTCTAGCCAAACTGTAAACGCACACGCGATGAACAAGTCTCCTACCATACCGTTCCTCCTTACACCCCACAAGGTATAAATATGTTTGGCCATGTGTAATGTATAGTTAAGTAAATGTCTTCAAGATGTCCTCATACATTTAATTCTGCATTATACACGGCATCAGCGCCACATAATCATGTAGGTTTCGACTCACCAACAATCATCAATCAAGTTTGGCTCGTCTGTTTCAGTAGTCTTGCGCATGTCTTTAATATCAATGCGGTTACTGTCCCTAAAATTCAAACCAAACAATCAACAAGTTACTTATATGTTCACATTTTTGCTAAAAGGTAGAATGTAATCCATGGGAGTGACATTTAAGTCTCCAGATGCAGGTGAATCAACACAATAAAAAGTGGACTTACAATATGAAATGAATAAGCAGGTCTGTGACCTCCTTTGCGGACATGGCGATATAACTGTCTGGTTCATTGAAGGTCCGGGCGTTCAGCTCGATGTGTCTTACTTCCCATATTAAAGCTGCAGCCCTCCTGCAAGATATCATTTATGGGCAACATCATTTCAGACGCATTCAAACAATAATCTCTGGGGTACAATTAGCCGTTATCAAGCACAAGCTACTTTAAACATCCCTCCGCTTTAACCCTTACAAGCCCTTCCGCAGCTGGAAAGAAAACGGAACCCGCGGCTTTCAAAAGCTACTAACCTGTAAAAGCGGTTCAATAGTCTCATCCGAATCGTGCCGAGATCTGTAGGATAAGCCACCACCTTGCAATACGTTGGGTAGATGTTCAAGTCAACAGGGGCAGCAAAATACTTGGCAATTTCTGGGTGTAACGGAAACACAGCATTTAAAATAATTGTGCTTATTTGCTTGTTGTTACATGTTTGTTTCAGTTATTATTATTAAAGTCCAAAAAACTGCATATATAATTATAATATATATATATATATATATATTATATATAATCAAAGCCTTTGGAAGTGAGGACCATTCTTATAAAAGCAGTATTGTATTCATGGGGTTAAAATAAAAATTCTCACTTTCAATCACTAATCCATTACATTTGGTTCTCTTACCGAGGCTGAGTAGTTGATCAATACCACAAACAACCCGATCACATTCGCCATCTTGACCTCCATGGCCCCATTCGGCCTCTTGGGGACAGTATAGTAAGTTACTCATCTCTTCGGTGGTTACAGAAATACTAGTTCCCCGTATTTGAGGCTGCACAACTAGAAAAATTAGAGGCAAATGTTGAGTTACTTGCTAAGCTTTGCGACGACACATTAAACACTGCGTTTTGAAGGAAAGCAACCTCACAAAAATAAAGATTGTTTTAATCAAGCACAGAAGGAGTTTTGAGCACGTTCAGTTTGGAACTGGCTATGCATGCTTCACCAAGGGCCAACCCTGGCAACTTTCAAGAAGTTTCGTATTAACTATTAATTATACAGGGCCAGCCGAGAGTTGTATTTTTTTTATGGTAGCACAATTTATTTATTTGTACTTTTAGCCCGCGGTGATTGAGGATGAAAGAGAAAAAAAGGAGACTTGCCATCATCAGGTATAACATCCATATCCCATGGACTTAGTGTTTCAATTTCAGAGTTGTCCCATCTGGTGATAGTAGAGGACATAAGATTATCAGCACGTTCTTAAACTACTCAATTACTCCCATCAGCCATCCTATGGTCTGTACTAAAAATGTACCGGTACAAAAATAACACATCCAACCTGCGACTTATCGTGAAAGAAAGCAGTATTAAATAGCAGGCAAGATATACAGTGTTTTCTTTCAGCACACCTTTAATTATATATACATACATACATACACATATACACAATTTATATAAAATCCTTTGTGGATTGGCATTTTAAACTCCCTGTGCGCTCC
The DNA here is from genome assembly GCF_027358695.1 of Spea bombifrons. NCBI lineage: Eukaryota > Metazoa > Chordata > Amphibia > Anura > Pelobatidae > Spea > Spea bombifrons. The sequence goes on from NC_071088.1 coordinate 6,498,789, forward strand.
CATTCATACTTACTTCACAGTATATGATTGGAAAGGGCTGTCCGGGTAATCCTCGTGATACGCATCTTGACTTAACACTGTTCCAAACCACCAGACATCATCGATCACAGAACGAAATCTGTCCGCTTGAAGGGGGAAAAAATATTTTGATGCCAATATAACCAACACCTAAGCCAATAGAATCATAGGGACCTACTGCCGACAAACATATTCGCATAACAAAATTAATTTATTAGTACCTGCAGCTTGTAGATTTTATTTTCGGGTTCGAGAAAATGCTACGGTTTCACATTAAACTATTTAGTTGGTGAAAGAGTAACAAGCGTCTGTGACAAATCTTTCATCGTCTAACCTAAAGCTTGCGTCTTTCTACACAACCCATCTTAAAATACCTGACTCTACAATGGGCCAAATCACTACTGGATGCACGGGTAACATTTATGTAAATATTCAATGAAACATATGAGGCATCATCAAATATAAAAACAGACATCAATCATTTATAAAAAATAAAAAAAATAAACTACAAGATTTTATTTGTAAAATAAGTCTTACGCCAAGTATTAAAAAGACTTACAAGACTGCCAAGATCTTTTGCAGGCACGTTCGTAAAACTGGCGCAGAACAAGAAAGTCAATCACACCCGGCATGTCGTGATATCTACGAAGAACAGATTTTGCAGTGAAATCAAGTGAATAAACTTATATTTAATATACAAGTCAAGGAAAATAACCCATAGGACCAAAAGCGCATGCGGGGAAAAAAACGGCACCAGCATACCTAATGAAGAAGGCGTTATCTGTAAGGCTCCCCGTAGCAGGGTCCATCAGTGCAAGTTTTAAGTGGCACAGGGTGGGAGGACCAACTATATAATGGACCTCGATGATTTTAACCAGTTCTTGTTCCTAAAAGGAAAAAAGGCAAGAACAACAAAACAGCAGAATGAATAACATCATGATTTGCGAGAGCTGTATAAAATACAAAGAAGCTAAAACTTCATGCTCTCAAAGCAAAAGAGGCTGAAGATTCATAGCGCTCACTCATGTGAAGGCAGAGAAGTTGAGTATGCAGTGAATAGTTGAAACATAAAAAAGGATTATATATAAAAAAAAAAATAATAATAAGAATAATAATAAGACAAACAAAACAAAAAACATTTTCTTACCCTGAGTGGCATTTCCTTCCATGGCTGAAGGAACGCGGAGTCTGAAATGGGGATGTTAAGGCTATCGGCAGCACTGAGGTATGCCTCGTATCCCTGGCGGAAGTAGACCACCTGGCAGGAAAAATATACATAAAACACTTTGATTTCTAACAAAGGATTATTTTTAAGAACGTGAAATACGTTCCAAATCGGTCACATTTAAAAAGAGTCAAGTAACTAATGTCCAGAGGAACTTTAAAGTCTACCATTCACCGTAGAGGCGCCAAAAAACAAAGTGTCACCTACGGCGCTAATCGTTTGGTTACAAAAATACTTGGGGGAAATGTAAATCCACCTTAGACATTGCTTCCGTTATCTCTATGCCGGCACAGATAATCGTAGCACGAGATTCTATCAACATGGCCGTCTGGAGTATGAGCTCTCGTGCGCACCTGCAATACTCCGAGCAGTACTCAGCGCATGTTATTCTATACAAGACAGGTCCACTTTTACAATATGTCATTAAGTCTTACCTCGTCTCCTATTTGGGGTACAAAGGGGGATCTGTGAGGCATGGTGTCTGTGATCCACAGTGGTGGGTGGTAAATTATTGGGATCTCGTCTTCACTTGATGAATCACTCCTACAATGGGAATTGATCAGATGGGAAACAATTAGTACATATTGGCTTATCATATGCTGCAGCAACTGTATAATGAAGACAATGCATCACCTTCATGCGCTGCGGGGGTGCAACACTACCCAGAATGTTTACTGCTCTTATTACCCAGTTCTACAACTTTTGTGAATAGGATAGAAATAGCTTGCGGGGGGGGGGGGGTAATATTGAAAATGGGGAGATACTGCTGAATCCTTTCATGCATTTGCAATAGAAACATTAATAGTTTAAAATGAATAGTGAGGTCTCCGATGCATTAAAGTGCATATGATGGCTGGACTCTCCCTTTAAAAATGTAAATTGTACTGGATGTCACTTAAACGGTCCAGTAAAGCCTTTGTGCATTCAGCATAAGGGCAACTCACATACAAAGCATTAACTAACACTTTTATTTCATAATGCTGTATATAGGTGTCATACGTGGGAATTGCTATAATACACTACTACTTCCAACAAACCTGATTAAAGATTACAAAATAACATTAGTAAAAGTATTATTATGGCTCATCATACTACCTTGCGTTAGTTTCATTTGTGTGTTCGTCCTCCTCCTCCTCCTCCTCCTCCTCTGCCACTGACGGACTTGAGATGTTGCTTGGTTCATATAACTGTATAATTAAAAAAAAGGAAAAGAAATGTATGAAAGAAAGAACAAACATGATCTCATACATAAAAGGAGCAATAAATACTAAAGCATTCTTTACATTATCATTCAACTTACTGACATCAAATACAAACCACACGGATGGTTGGAAACCTATGACTGATTTACCAGGCTTAAGGGAGGGCGAGTAGACCCAGCGGCACGGCACAAGCCAGACACCAGGATTAACTCAATGGCGGCACAAGAAAAACCCAAAGTTCGAATTATTAAAAGGGACAGAAGGTGTTTTCCTTCATTCTTCACAAGCCAGGCCCAGCTATAATCAAGCTGAAGAAAACCTTAATACGAGAGAAAGAGTTTTGTTCTTTTTCCATTGTTTTTTCCCCCAGCAGAGTATACGGAATATATGAATACATCCCAATGGAAGTGTCTAAAGCTCCGTTGTAATTGATATTTTACACGTCAATGCATATAACAAAAAGCAAAACGATGCATGCGATGTTTCCAGTAAGACACTTGCCTCATCCTCACTGCTAACGTCGTCGCTGGAGTAGACATTAATGTCCATTTGCGAGTCGTTGCAGGCCATGGGTTTTGCATAAACTCTTTTGTTGTAGCCATTGCAATCATTCTAATAAATAAAATAAAAATAAAAGACTAGTTAGAAGAAACCCTATCCTGATAAACTACTGTAACCCTAAGTGCTACTAATCATACCAGCAATGGTTGGCTGCTTATATAATTCAAAAATAAACATAAAAGAGATGTATTTTCTTTCAATAAATAATATTTTGATTGGCCTAATTCTGATTATATGTATATATATCTGGCATGCTCAGATTAACCTTTGTCTCTGCAATAAAAGCCAACGGGCTGAAAGAAAGATCGACTATAACTGGTATTAAAAATATAAATTGCTAAAACATGTTTTCATTCTTACCTTATCAGGTGGTAGATGTTTTTCAAAGTCCACTTTCTCATCCTCACCTTTGGCAGTTCTGTATTGCTCCTGCTTTCTGTAAAGGAGATAGGCATATATTTTTTTTAGAAAATGTATGACATTTAAATGCATTCACAAATAAAGCAGAAGGTGAACATTTCACCTGCATTGAAAAGAGCTTGGGGGAGTAGGGCAAAGGGCACAACGGGAATTTAAAGGGACCTCTCAATACAAAATCTAATATATTATCATTAAATCTGTAAGCCACCTTTGGATTTGTAGTTGCTGCCATTCCTTTAAAAAGTGTATTTGGTCGGAGGTCTTTTTGTAAGAAACAAATCAGAAAGAACCCCATTAGGCACTAAAAGATATCGTACTTGTATTCTGCGCTGGGTAAAGCTGGTGTTACAACGCGATTTTTCCAAGCAAACCGCTCCGGCACAGGGGAACTCCTAGACCCTAAAAAAGCAGAAGGATCCCAAAGAAAGTTAAAATTCTGAATTTTAGATCATGGAATAATACACGCTTTCACTTCTCAGAGTGAAATGTATCTAAGTGCAGCAGGACATAACAAACCTCTTTGCTGTAGCTCTGTCTGGTTATTTTCATTGTGTATCAGCTGATCGACGACTTGTTCCGCTATCTCCCCAGAGCCTTCACAGAATAAAACAAAATAAAGTAAAAAAAAAAAAAAAAAAAAACACCCCCCCCCCCCACATTTAGACTACGAAAAGAAAGCATTTAGACAAAGCTCAGCTGCAGGCACAAGGCTCGGTTCTATAAAGTAAGACTCCATGCTGGAAAACGCCAACTACACACCACAGAAAACCACCCGTGTATTACTCTAATCTTTTTTTAAAGGTGTTGTTCCACTATGGGTTATGGGTGCCTGATTCTCACGCGAGTGACAATAACATCTTCTACAAAGCAAAAATTTAAAACAAGACAACTTTACATGATTAAATAATTATTTCTAATAGAGTTTCGGACATTCAACAGTAAAAAAAAAAAAAAAAAAGAAAGCTACCTTCCTGATGATGATGATTACTAGTTATCATTAAGGTTAAACAGAAGTCACAATCCTTACGTGTTTCAACATATCCCATCAAGGGGACCAAATGCTCCTCTACACAGTTTTCCCGGCCAGGTACCAGGCGCTGAAGTGATGGTGAGTAGGGATTTCCATCCAGATCCACAAGGAATGGTGGTGGCATAAGATGGGGAGCCAACTGGGTCTGCTCATCGAGGACAAAGTTCCTGTCGTCTTGACATAGTGGGCGATAGTCGGTATGAAAAAACATTTGATCTGGAACCTGTGATAAGAAAGGAGCGTTCATCTGTTTACTGTAGAATAAACTATTGGAGTTTTGTAGAAAAATAACAAGTGATCATTCTGAATCACCTGCTTTCTTTAAACCCTGTGTGCCTTTAAACCCTGAAATTGAAAACAAAAACACACTACCTTTGCGTATGGTGAATTGCAACCAAAGGCAAAAAACAGGACGCGTCCATGCGAGTCCCCAGCGGCTAAGTATTGTCCGTCAGGAGAAAATTTACAATCCAATATGGCTCCGAAGCCGTCGTCTTCGTCTTGAATCTGAAAATAAGATGTAGGGTTAAAAGGTTAACACGTCGTTATAGTATATTTTAATTTTGTGTGCTAATGGGGGGGCAAAGAATAATGCTAGCGAATCAGAATTGAATATGTTTAAGAGCATTAGCTAAACCGTGAATATTAAAAAAAAAAAAAAAATACAAAGCAAAATTTTTTTTTTTTTTAAGTGTCTGAACTTTTTTTGTTTTGGCCAAAAAAAAAAAAACAAAAACAAGAAAAATTAGGAGTGGTCTTGAAAAGCAATAGGCCCTTAAAAGGTTCTTACCTCGTTAAAGTAGCGTTTCACCGTCACGCCCTTTTCAATGTCCCATAAAAACACGTTTCCGTCATGCCCAGCTGATAACAAAATACGTTCATCATTCGGATGAGGCTCCAGCACATAAACATCATTTTGGTGACCCTGGCAAAAATTGGAAAATAAAAATCATAAATTGGTGCAATTTTTTTAAATTGTGATTCTCAACAGTCTAGCATTTTTAGCGCTAATAAATTAGAAAATAAAAATATAAAGCAAAATAAAAAGCAAATATTTACTTATTTATATACATATATATATATATATATATATATATATATATATATATACACACACACACATACATACATACATACACACACACACACCCCATTAGCACGTGCCAAACAAAACATTTTCGTCTTGTTTTTGAAATGTCTGGAGTACACATCATCATACTCCGCTGCTACAAACTCCATCACACTCCATACATTACTATCGTTAAAAAATGATTCTGTATTAACATATCTTCCTATGCATAAGCGCAAACACATAGGAGTCAGTTGTTATTATCCATGGTAGCAGATACTAAGGGCAACAAAAAATGAACTGTTTAAGTAGAAAGTATCGGATCCGCGGGTCTAAGTTAATTATGTTGTGACGTAAAATCCCACTGGGGTGAATGTAGAAGAAAAAGGTATTCTAGGCACATTAAATATCCAGAAACATCTCTTTCCCACCCAGACTTCTGAAGAGGCACGCAGGTAAATTCAGAAAATCTACCCGCACGCAATTTGTTGGGCTTTAACTTCAACAGCGATGTACATCCAACTTACGGTCAAAACGTGAAGCAGGTTTCCGTTCAGCGAATCCCAAACCTTCAAAAAATGAGTGCTCGTGGCTGCGATGATCATACTATCTGAGCAAGTCCAAGCGAGCGTTAAAACCTTTTGCTTCATAAACCTGTCCTCTTCGCATCTGGAAGCGGTAGGGCAAAGAGGTGAAACGTTGACTATCAATATGTATAAACCACAGTGTGCCTCAATCACAAGAGGCTCATTTAAAAAAAATACAATAAAAAGCGTCTCTAGAATCATCAGATTATTAGCTGCAGGAAACAGAGCCAGCAACAACAGCTACATCAATGAAAATGTTGCAAATACGTTTGTGTTACCGTTCACCGAGGCTTTCTATCATATCCAGAACAATGCTGTTCCATCCGTGTTTCTCTCGCTTCCAGATCAGCGCTGTTCCATCAGAGCTGCCACTTACAAACCTTAAAAAGGGAAATATTCCAAAAATATAAATTTATACGTTTTAATTTCTTTAATAAACATTTTACCCCCAGAGTATACTAAAAGAAAGCATGCATACTCACCTCGCTCCATGGTTTGAGAATTGGATGGTGTCAACAAAATCCTACAAAAAAAATAAAATATATATATATATATATATATATATTTAAATAACAGCATAAAATCTAAAAATATCCAAGTGTGTTTTTATCCATCCATTGGTAGCTAATAGTTGGATATCAGATACATAAAGTAGAACGATTCCAACAGATTATCCATACTTACCGAGTGTTGTTCAAGCTCTGTGATCTTCTCGGGAGCTTTGGAACCAAAATAGTAAACTCTAATGGCGTGATCGCTTCCGCCAGCAGCCAGGAACATACCCCCTAGAGAAAGAAAAAACATTCATATACAGTCGTGTGGAAAAACAAAGCACACGCTCTTTGAATTCAACAAAAATAATGCCGAAATGGAGAAAAACATGAAAAATTTAATTATTGGTCCAGCTAAGGAACAGATGATTGTTTGTCGCAAAAGTGTAGACCACCTATCAGGTATAGGGGTCTGATTTTGCCCACGTGGTTACTTACCAGAGCTGCAGGAGCAGCAAAGGATTTGGGCTCCTGGTCCAGATCTTTCAATAAATTTCAAAGGATGCGGACTGGATTGGGGAGGGATAAGAGTTATATTAGGTTTCTTAATAATAATAATAATAATAATAATAATAATAATAATTAAAAAAAAGAAAGAAAGGAAGAAAAAAAATTTAAAAAATTACATACTTGAACTGTAAACTGTTGACATCCCACTGCCAAAGGCAAATTGTTGCATCGCCCCCGGCTGACACCAGGTATCTGACTGAGCCTTTCACCAAGGGGCTGAACTAAAAAAAAAAAATTAGAGGAATTAGAGATAATCTATCGAATGTGTCAAAATCATAAATATTTAATCATGTAAACTTTGGCCTCTATTTTTTGCCAGGATCACTTAATTGTCAAATACCACAAAAACAGTCATGGATACTGCTATAGAAACTGAAAAGTGTTTGTGGTTACATTTTCAGAGAGACCGGAAAAGGTTTATTCATTGAACATGCAAACAACGTTTTGTTTGGGCGGACCAGCACATCGATCAAGTATAATTAAGACAAACAACGAAACATCAAATTATAATAAAGTTAATAAGGACATACTTAAGCAAGTTATAAATACTTTATCGGAAAGGTAGGTAAAAGGGATAGGAAATCTACCACTGTATTCACGATTTCTATTAATTGACAGCACATATACACCCTAACATCAAACCCCATTGGTTGAAATAACCTTTCATTTATTGGCCCATTTCTCCATACTTAGCTACTTTATCCACCCCCAGGAATATTTAATATACTGAGCCCTGACTTTGCACCATAGTGCACCCATAGTCCATATGTCGAGTATCCCAAATGTAAAGAACAGGCAATCAGGAAGTCCTGTATTCTAATGATATTAATAAAAAAAGCTATACTTACGATAAGTGCATTTATAGAACCTGAATGACCCTGAAGTACAGCGACCGGGGAGCAAGTCCTGAGGGACCAAACTCTGATGATGTTTTCGCAGCTGGTTGATGCGATGAGGGTGTTCTCGTAGTTTACAGCAATCTCAGAGATTTCAGCAGAATGTCCCCTTAAAGTCGCAATGAGGCGTCCGTCCGTTGCCGACCAGATCTTCAGCAGGTAGTCATCGGAACCCTAGGACAAATTAGGACACTCAGGAAACTCGAGCGATTATCTTAATACATTAATTCTATAAGCCTAGTAGCAGCGAGATCAGATCAGAGAAGACCTGCAGAAAAAAAGCAGCCAATTCATGCGACGATTCTTGTTAAATTATTACTATAATCATTTTACTAATGTGTTTGTATATTTATTCCTTGAGCTTTATCATCTCTGTCCGATTACTTCAAATCAGAAAGTACATTAAAAAGCCTGATGTATTTTAATATGCGTTGATTGTGCTTTGAAATTAAACATTTATGAGCCCCCCCCATCATTAAACTTGTAGTTCTCGGTGTACTCACGGTGATAATTCGTCTTCCGGTGCGGTCAAACGCAACGCAGTACACGGCAGAGACGTGCCCGAGAATCTTCTTCTGCATCGCCAGGCGGTTGTACATGCTCACAGGAACGGCGGCATTGAAGTTGAGAGCGCCGGTTAAGTGTTTGCTGCGATGTACCTCCTCTGTAAACACGCAACATGAGAATGTTCAGATTACATCAATAAACACGAGCACCCAAAACGAACAGAACTACAGCGCCGTACATACCAACGTTTGGCGGACATTTGATATTAAGAGGCATCTTGAAGGATTTTCCTCCACGAAGAGCGGCCAGTTTACGGCTGTTCCACTGACTGTTCCAGTGAACTATATATATTAAAAAAGGACATTTTAGCAGAACTTTAAATATCACAGCAAGCACCGGGAAACAAAGTATCTTTAAAACATCCTTCCGATCATTTGGAGATATGAAGATTGACTGGTACCGCATGTACGCACTGAGCACCAAAATACACTTTTAGGCAATGGTTCAATGGGGGAAAAAAGCCACATTTTGGCATAAGCCCACATTCTGAGATTTCCCTGTATAAACCTTTGTATGAGGTTTTAAGTTAAAAAAAAAAAAACACTTGAAGGGAAAAAAATGGCACTCTGAAGACAAACAGAGCGATAAAGAATTCTAGCACCGTGCAAGTTATCCAACATGAATGAAGCATTTATTGAACCTTTTGGATATTAACATATTAGATTATGGGAGGAAAAAGTTTAGCTTATAGCCAGGATTCCGTGTATAAGCTGCTAATTAAACGCCATGACCTACCATCTTTGGTGCGCAGAGCCGACTGCTTTCCAACGCCAAGGAAAGAGCTGGTTTTTGGCAGGTTTGATGGAATCTCCTTGTCGAGGACAGATGTTAGATGTTGGCACATGTTCAGGAGATGGTTTGGCGCCAAACAGTGATTGATGGTAAGCTGTCAAATCGAATAAAAGTCATGCATCAGAAATCGATCGGCCAGAAGCACCGTAAAGCAATGACTTCCAGATCGATATCAATTCTTCTTGCCTTCAGACCGACAGAAAACTTACCATCTCGTCAAAGGTTCGCTCGTGTTCATTACCGAGCCAATCAGCTCTCTTGGGTAGAAGCTAGGATACAAACAGGTGTATTATTTGCACGGCCGGCAAGACGACAAACTTTGCTAACCTTTGGGGTATATAACGATACAATTAAAACATCAAGAGGTTTAACTTTTACTTAAATGCTCATTGAGTAAAATATGAACAGAAACTCAAATCTAGGAGCAATGATCTCCACAACTTTGTGAAATATAATGTCTCTAAAAAATAGGGGAAGTTTTAGCTCTAAAAAATAATTAAAGAAAAAATAAAATTATATATACTGATTATATATATATATATATTTATATATTATATATAGTCATTTAAAAATAAAATAATAAAAATATATATATAAAAAAATAAAATTAATAAATAATAATAAATCACAACCACCATAGGCTTCCAATAGTCACAATTTCCGGTTTAGGAGCAAAAATGATTTAATATAATGCTTCCCTTGCTCCACAGGCATAATGGTTTTTTTATTACTAAAATCATTCTTATTTAGTAGAAAAACATTGTTGTCATTGTTTTCATGTGGCATTATAAATTAAAAATGTCCCCCGCTTATAAAAAACAAAAAATGGGACATCCATTTAAAATGGAAGCGCTATGATGTAAGGTTACGCTCCATATCAAATTTATTACATGATCCTCCTTGAAAAGCTCTATATTCTCCTTTAAATTAACCAGGAGCTACTGTACTTTATCGGGGGTTTTAAGTGAAATATAGAATAGTTACCTTTTTGTCACTGATCTCCTGTATAAGCACCTACACGAAAAACATTAAAAACAGAAAATAACATTGTTAAAAATGCACATTTCCAGCAGCTAATCGGCCAATTATTCTGCAGATCGTCGCGTTTATTAGATGTGATTTTGTAAATTAAAAAAAAAAAAAAATGTTGGTGTTTGATTTTGTGAACGGCAGAAATGGTGTCTGCTTCGTCTCAGGTGAGAAACCTACTTTAACATACGTGAACCTAGAAACATGCCCAGATTTTAGAACCTGTAAAAGTACAGAGTAAATAAGTCAAACAAGCTGAATAAGTCGAAAATCATTTTTTATATAGTGACATTATTTCCCTCGGCGCTTCTTACAGTCCTTACATTCAAAGGACTCACAGAATAAGAGGATCCGATACATTAAGTAGAGATAGCTTTGGGTCAGAATTATGCATTTACACATGTGAACAGGATACAGAGTGTGAGTGAGTGAATGAGTGAGCGAGCGGCGGGTATTACTCACCTGTGCCGATTTTTGGCATGGTCCATTTGAAAGATATCTTGCGATGAGGAATAACAGCTCTAAAAGGGGTTAAAAGGAGAAAAAACAGGCAAAACTGGAAGAGACTGCAAAAAATACCCCAAAACACATGGCTGGCGGCAGTCCACGCGCATCCTAATAATCTATATTTTAATAAACAGGAACATCTGCCTTCTCTGACTACAGCATAACGAAATAACATTGGGAAGCAACGCTGAATATACATTTAAATATATATATATATAAATACATATACACATAAATATATATGTAAATAAATTATATAAACACATATCATATATATAAAATATACTGGCATCCGCACACAGACAGGCGTTAGCGAATGCACAGTGGAACAAAATGACAGCACAACTATAAAAGACATTAGAAACATACTCTGCAGCGCTGTATGTAGCGTATCAGTGAGATTTAATATCAACTACTCTGATCCAGAACATAAACAGTAATAAATGGTAATAAGTTTATTCATAAATATATATATATATATATAGACAGTGCTGCCGGCAGAAACATACATAATGAGGTCAGCGTGCTGGGGGGGGGGCACCGAGTGACAGTCAGGCACCTTTGCTGGAGACCCTCGTGTGGCAGTTAGGTAGCTGTAGGGGGTGGTGGTGGGGGTGGTAGTCAGGCACCTTTGCTGGGGCCCCCGAGTGGCAGTCAGGCACCTTTGCTGTCCCCCAACCGTGGGGGGGGGATGTCGAGTGGCAGTCAGCTGTGGGGGGCAGTGTCAGTCAGTCAGGCTGACTGGGGGGGGGGGGGCGAGTGCCAGTTAAGCAGCTGTTGTGACCCTAAGCTCTGAGGGCGAGTCTGTCACTCATTGAGTCAGCCTGCCCCAACTTATTTAATTACCACTTTCTGGCAGCTCCAGGGGTCTTCCAGCTCCCAGGGACTGTCCCGTGTCCGGGGGACGGCTAGGTCCCGGCTGTTCTGCCATGCCGGCCGGGATTGGACAGCAGGCGTACCGCCCTCCTCACGTCCTCACACAGCGCTCAGGCTCCACCCCTTCCTCTGAGCTCTCCTGCAATAGTGGGTTTACAGATTAAGTTGTCCGCAGAGGCAGCGAATGCGATCTGTAAATCTGCCTGTAACGGAAATCACTAACGGTTTTCTGCAGTTTTAGCGCCCCCTCCTGGTGTGTGACAGAGGAATCTTAGCAACGTATTTTGTTCGCGTTGTGCGTAGTAGTTATGCTTGAAAAAAAAAAAAAAAAAGATTTTACAACTGCACGAATTAACGCGTATGTGTTGTGTTACCCCTGTGTCAACCCTCGTGTGGAAAGGGCCATGTCACGGAGGGTCACGCGTGTATCAATTTTATCTTTAACATCTATATTGCAAATGTACAGATTGTACGGGTGGAGGAACGGATTGGAGGTCCTGAAGAGGCATTGGGGTTTTTGTGAGGTGAGGGGGGGATGAGTGACAGGCGCTCAATTTAACCCCTTAAGGACCAGGCTGTTTTTGTTTTTTGTACTTTTTCGTGTTTAGCTGTGGTTTTCGGCCCCCTCATTTAGTGTACTCACACAAATAATATATAGATTTTTTCCAGGATTATCAAGAACTTTTTTATCATATCATCTAATTCCCTATAAAAAAAAATGACAAATAATGGAAAAGCTAATAAAAAAAACCCTGCTAAATAAATTCTACTATTTGTCCGGAGCTTTTTTCTGCATGTTATGGGTCAATAAGTACAATAAGTAGAGTTTTTTTCCAAATCTAGTAATTCTGCCCCCCATGTGCTATTTTGGGTATCATTGAAGCTGTCAAAACCATAGATTTTTTTTTAAGTAGACACCCCTTGGGTATTTTAAATGCTAGTATTTTAACTCTTTCCTTGTCAGGATTTTTGGGAAGATACAGCACTAATTTTAGCAGTTGCTTATTATAATAAACGTTGTTTTTCATTTTATTATTTTTGAACTTTTTTTTTACATTTTGCGGGTCACAGCGCGTCCTGGGGTGGGTGTTCGTAGCCTCCGAATGCCTCGCTATCGAGGGATTTCAGCGACACCATTGAAACCATTTAAAAAACATATTTATTTATATGTATATATATATGTAGTAATTTTTATAAATACACTTTAGGAGCGCTCGCAGGACTTCATATTAAAGTACAAAAATGTTTATTAATTTAGGTCATATCGACTTTTCGGTCTCCTACACGGGCATACCATAGAAAAAATGTGAACACAAATGCCAATTTATACAAAAAAACACCATCCCGTAAGTGAATAGCCCCCCCCAATAAGATAATAGGCACACCTATGTAAAAGGATCATTAAATAACACAAAGAAGGAGCCCATAAAGGTTAACTTTCTAGCAAGCAATAATTGCATCTGCTTGACCTTTACATGTATAAAGCAGTGTTAGACATTACTGTCAATGCTAAATAAATGCAGCGATGCATTGTGTAAAATGCGTCGGCCAGGCCTTGTTTATATTTCCATCACTCCTGGTTCCTCTTTTATAAGGCAGGGTATAAGCAGGGCATGAGGTTAATTGTCTTTGGGGGCTTTTGTTCCCGGGGTAGAGAGTGGCATTAGCCTACAGAGTCCAACCCCTAATGACCAGCCGTGGCTCCAAAATCCTGCACTATAGGGCATCAAAAGACATTTCTGGAGGCAGAGTGGCATAAAGGGGGTTACAAGGCATATCATTGGGCAGAGGGTCATATAGGGGGTTAAAGGGCATATCACGGGGCACAGTGGCATATAGGAGGGTATAAGGCATATCAGGGAGGCAGAGTGGCATATAGGGGGGTATAAGGCATTTCTGGGGGCAGATGTGCAGAACTGGGGAGCAGGTTGGCAAATAAAAGGAAATAAAAACAAAAAAATATATATTTTTCTCAATCACAGCTTTTCTTAAATATGAAAAAATTGTTTACATGAATTAATAAAGAAATAAAAGTTTCTTACAAGAATATCGTGAAGAATAATGTGATCGCTGTTTTGTTACTCTGAATAAAATGGGATTTTTTCATCTAAAAATGTTTGCTGTAGCAAATGTTTTGATTCCATTATGTGTAATGTATTCAATTTATTAGGGCCTTTTAACACTTGTGCTTTCTGGCATTTTAATTCAAATAATGTGATAAAAAGAATGTTTTATAGTTATTTGTATGGCAAATAGTGTGACTCGGGTATGTATTAGGGGTGTGTGTGGGTATAAGAGCTCAACCGTGATTTAAACTACATGGGGCTGCTCTCCAAATGTTTCCAGGACTGTTTTGAGTCCCAGTCCGGCCCTGCACCAAAACAGCCCTGACCCGTCGAGGCATGGACTCCACTAGACCTCTGAAGCTGCGCTGTGGGATCCGGCACCGAGCAGCAGATACTTAAGTCCTGTAAGCTGCGAGGTGCGGCCTCCATGGATGCATCCGGGTGCCGCGTGTTTTCCAGGTAAGCAACGCACCTGGCCATCCACGTGATGTAATAGAAACCGGGATTCATCAGACCGGCCGCCTTCTTCCATCTGTGGTCCAGTTCTTCTGCTCATGTGCCCATTGTAGGCGCGCTGACTGCTCTGCGGCTACACAGCCCCATACGCAACAAACTGCGATGCTCTGCGTGTTCTGACTCCTTTCTATCAGATAAATCATTAACTTCTTCAGCAGTTTGAGCTCCAGCAGCTCGTCTGTTGGATTTGCCCACACGGCCACCCTCCCCACGTATATCAATGAGCCGCGCATGACCCTGTTGCTGGTTCACTGCTTTTCCTTCCTTGACCACTTTTGATCGGTACTGACCCCCGCAGACCTGGAAACCCCACAACAGCTGCAGTTGTCTCGCCATCACAATATGGACCTTGTCAGAGTCGCTCAGATCCTTACGCTGCGCCTTTTTTCTGCTTCTAACATCAACTTTGAGGAGGAAATGTTCACTCACTGCCTGATATATTCCCCCCCCCCCAACTGACAGAGTCATGATAACGAGATTTTCTGTGTTGCTCACTTCACCTGTCAGTGCGCAGAATGTTACGGCTGATCGGTGCACATAGAAACATAGAAAGTGACGGCAGATAAGAACCATTAGGCCCATCCAGCCTCCCACCCTCTGAATACTTTCCTTAGTACCTGGCCTTATCCTATATCTAGCTTAGCCTTATGCCTATCCCATGCTTGCTTAAATGCCTTCAGTGTATTAACATCTACCACTTCTGCTGGAGGGCTATTCCATGCATCCACTACCCTTTCCGTAAAGTGATATTTCCTGATGTTACCATTAAGCCTTTGCCCCTCTAGCTTATGACTATGTCCTCTTGTTGTGGTAGTATTTCTCCTTTTAGATAAACTCTCATCATTTATCTTGTTGATTCCCTTTAAGTATTTAAATGTTTCTATCATATCCCCCCTGTCACGTCTTTCTTCCAGGCTTAAGATCCTTTAACCTGTCCTGGTAAGTTTTATCCTGTAATCCATGAACCATTTTAGTAGCCCTTCTCTGAACTTTCTCCAACATTTCTATATCCTTCTGGAGATGCGGTCTCCAGTACTGTACACAATACTCCATTTGAGGTCTCAGCGGTCCTCTGTATAATGGCATGAGCTCTTCCCTCTTTCTACTGCCAATATCTCTCGCTATACAACCCACTGATTCACATATGCACACCATCACATACACATAAACACTGGAGTCAAGCTATCAGACACTTTCAAATCAGTGGTCATGCCATCAGACGCTTTTTCTTTTAGCAAAAGGTGCATTAGACCTGCAAACGTGATAATAATCATATAATGTTACAATTCTGGGTTCTCACACAAATATATCTCCCTGCAAAATTACATAAGTTTATTAAACAAATTAAAGCTAAATATCCGCTCATATCCAGCAAATTACATTTTCTAGCATTTCTGCATATATTACAAAATTCCACCATTGGACCAATATATTTACGCTGCACAGATCTCACACATACACCCCTATATAATATCTTACAATATGGTGCATTTTTACTGTGGAAATTTAAAGATATAGCACCCCAAATATCAGCGCAGGACTTGATAAATGTCATATTTCAACATTCTACATGGGGTTAAAAAAAATTCCCCCATTGGACCAATACAGTTACACTGCACATATCTCAAACATACACCCCTCTATTATTTCTGAGAATATGGTACATTTTTACTGTGGAAATTTAAAGCTATAGTGCCCCAAATATCAGCCCAGTAGACAGCAACCGGCATTTTTCAACATCCTACATGGGGTTAAAAAAAATTCCTCCTTTGGACCAATTCAGTTACACTGCAGATATCTCAAACACATGCCCCTCTATTGTTTCTGAGAATATGGTGCATGTTTACTAGACTTGTGCATTCGTCTTTCGGGCGAACATGAAAACGAACACGAAGAGTATGGTGATATTCTCTGAATGATTAGAATGCCAATGAAGGCAGAGAGTCGTTCAAAGATCTGGATCTTACAATGATCCGGATCTTACAATGATCCGGATCTTACAGTGATCCGGATCACTGTAAGATTACTGGAAAACAGTAACTCCGTGCAGGCACACTGAGTGATCCGAAGATCCGGATCATGAATCGGATCATTTCAGTGAACGAATCGAAATGATCCGATTCACTTTAATGATCCGAACTTCCCATCACTAGCAGCTTGCTCTGAGTTGGTGTGAAGGAGGGACTCAGCCTATCAGGAGAGGCTTCTGAACTCTCAGGCAATAAGGAGAGTTGAGAAGTCTGTCCTGATTGGCTGAGACCTCCTTCCCTCAGACTCCTCATTCCAGGACAAGGCACAGCTCTGACCATTTCTCCAGTTTGCCTAAATCATTTGCCATTTGGCTTCTCCCTCCAGGAACAGCAAAAACTTCTGCAATATCATTAATAAAATATTAAAGAGAATGGGTCCAAGTACAGATCCCTGAGGTATCCCACTGGTAACAACACCTTGAATATACGCCATTGACTGTTTTCTGTCACTCAGCCGCTGACTAATCTGTTCAACAACACTGGGATCCAAAGGCCTTACTGAAATCTTGATACGCCATGTCCCCCGCACCAATTGCTTCACCCAATCAAAAAAATCAATAAGATTTGTTTGGCGTGAGCTTCCTGAGGTAAACCTTCTTCACTTTTTGAAATGTTGTGAGGTATGTGTTAAAAGAGCCATTGTTATTATTTATCGTTTTATATAGCGCCATCATATTGCGCAGCGCCGTACAATGGGTATGCAAATAAGGTTGTCAACTGACAAAATAATGGTTACGCTGATTAAATAAAAGCAATTTAACAGGCGGGAAGTTTATTTCAAAGGAGGAGAAATGTTGGAACAAGAGATCATAATCTAAACCAGAGGCTTAGGGGGAATGTAAGGAAATTTTAATTTACTGTCACGGACCTCGGGCCCTCAACACCCAAGGTCGCATCCTACCTGGCACTTCCATACTGCACGGCCGGATGGCCTCCACGCCGGACTGCGACAGCCCCAAGTGCTCCAGAGCAACAGACACATGCGCTCCGTCTCCCAAGATGGCAGACGCATGCATTCCATTGGCGAAAGCCTGCGCTCCACCATGGCGGACGCAAGTACCCTATTAAGTGCCTGAAGAAGACACACCATGTCCAGGAATCATTTTGTACAGTAGGAATCTGTTTCCGTGGCAACGACTGGCATGACTGGGATACCAGGAAGTATAAAGACCCACCGCACCATGCCTTCCAGGCTAGGTTTATTCTGAGCCTTTGTGCAGACGATATCCCAGCATTCTTGCACCTGGTCCCTTGTCCTTCTATCAGGTTTCCCAGTTACCAGACCCCGGCTCTGCTGCCCACCTTGACCTCTGAACTGTTCCTGGCTACGGCTTGCCTACTCCTTCTGTTTAAACATATCAGACTTTCTATCCCCGTATCTGGTCCCTGCCACGGGGTTGCATACCCAACCACCGTGACATGACAATTAGTGAGTGGGAGATCAGTAGAACAGCCTATCGGCAGAAGTGGTAAAGGCTACCACAGTCAGGGAATTTTAATATACAGACTAGATGAACCAAATGGTTCTTATTTTCCCTCAAATTCTGTTTAAATTAAAAAAATCGGAGGGCTTTATAGACTCTGAAAAGAGATTTGTGTACCTCCCAAACTTACTGGCGGTTACAGCGGGAAGCAGGGCCTGAGTCGATGTGGAGCATTACATTTCCACCCACCTCTAACTGACTAAAGTGGAGAGCTGTGACATGACACCATCTTTCTGCGCCTTACTTTAATAGATTGCAAGGTGGTGACGCGGGGGTTGTGATGTAGATCTGTGCGTTAAAGGAGAGACCTTAATCATTTCTACAGCTGAGTGGGCCGGTCAGGCTCCTCTGACCTCCCCAATTGCCCCATGATCCCCACTGCCCCTAAAAGCAGGACATTGGGGTGTCAAAGCGGGATAATGCCTAAAAATCAGGACTGCCCTGTGGAAAACTGGAGAGTTGGGAAGTATATTTCCATCCTTCCGTAAGTAACGACCATACATTTCTTAAATAAAATATGGCTTTTATTAGTTTAAATAACATTCTATATATTTTTTTTTTTTAAATCCATGTCTCCAGAAAAAAAATCACCGTATTTAATATAAATTACAAGTACAATAGCAGAATTTCTGTTATGTATATATAAAAATATGTGCAAATTACAGAGTATTCGTATAAATACATTCAATTAAACAGACAAACATCTCCCTCCCTCGGAGACGCTGCGTAATATCTTTGTTTGTTCGTAATGTTTGTCGGTGACACCGCACTTCATACACAATGGTAACAAACAAAAAAGAAGGAATTTTGCTTTATCAGCTTTCTATCGGAATATGGAAGTAAGGATCTTTTTCAGAAAAATGAATCTAAATTATCGATCTCTAATGATTCGAAAATTATTATGTTCTGAGCACGGTAAGATTATCAATGTCCCCAAAATAAAAGTAAAATAAAATCGTGTTTTAGTGCGAAAAAAAAAAAATAAGAATTCCTGAGGTATACATTATATTGATATATAGTTTGGGGATTTGGAGTCCTGTTACATATAGAACTTGACGTTAATTGTTAGAACCCAATAATGACAACAACAAAAAACATGGCGGTTTTTATGTTACTTATGAATAAAGATTTGCTTGGACACTTCCTGTGCCGGATCCCATCTTCCTTTTCTGATTGGCTGAGGATTTTTCAGCTTGTTACATCTGTGGAACTTTAGTATTATTACCGTGTAGAAAAAGGGTAAATAGGAGGAGGTGGTTTAGACGAGTGCCCCCAATGCCAAAAGCGTTATAAACAGCTTTACCTTTGTAGCAGGTTCTTTTTAAGGGGATCCGGCGCATTATTTATTACATTTTTTTTATTTAATTTTTTTTTTATTTGTTCTGGTTAATTTTGTTCTTTGTAGATGGAAGGACAGAATATAACAAATCTATAGAACCTCACATATCCTTCCAAAACATACAGTGAAAGCCTTTTTCAGGCTATGATTTCCTCCTCACACGGACATCATGTCTTGTCCACACATGTGCCCACAATTGTGTCTTAGTCCTTGGACGCCACCACCCCAGCAAGTTGTGTTTGGGGAACCCCTCAAAGGGGTCTTCTTGTAGCTTGGCCCTTTCAAAGGGCGCCATGTTGGAGCCTTGAGGTCACGTAAGAATTGCATCGCAGGGGCCAGTGTTAATAATATTAAAAAGTGCTTCCGGTGGACCTGCCAAACGTCCCTAAATTACAATAATACAGTACTAAAAATATAAATTTGTAAAAACATCTCACATGTACCATTTCAAAAAAAAGAAATATGTCCCCTTGTTTTTAAAGTATTTTAAACTATCCGACAAAGTTCATTTTCAAGGAAAAACCTTAAAAACTATTATAAATATTTATAGGAAAAGGCAGCCACGTTCTCGTTGAAACTGGGGAGATATTTGCTAGTTCTTTTCCTCATGTAGATGCACACCACAGTCAGCAGGACGAGCGCAAGCAGGGCGACTCCAAGGAGCACAGCGATGATAATGGTGGCAGTTTTCCACCCGCCGTCCTCTGTGAGTGTCGAAGGTTGCGCTGTAGACGGCGGAGTAGAAGGTATTATGGAGTTTGCTGCAAAAGAAAGATTCATTAATAAACAGATGAATATATTTCAACCTATTAAATGCAGTAAAGGGACTCTCAAACTTTTGTAACTAAACCATAACCAGTGTACATGCCCACCTTTAAAATTATTTGCCTTCTCTCTCCAGCCCTCTACTTTCTCCTCCTCTTTTTTTCCGCGTCCCACTCTCTCTTTTTCCCCAATTCTTGCTCGCTTCTCTGTCAGTCCTCTCCATTCTCTCTCCACCCCTAATCTCTCTATCCCCCCCCCCGATCTCTCTTCTCCTCACCCCTTCTCTATCTTATCTGGTAAAGAATTAAAACAAGGGATGACACTTGACAGACACCAGCTGGCAAGGCAGGAAAAAAAATGCAAACATTCCAAAATCATTATAATTTAAATGAAAATAAATCAATTATTACTCTCATTTAGTTGAGTACATAGTTTCTGTGGCATTTTTGTGGGTTTTCTATACCCCCCCAATTCGTGTTAAAGAAACTATTATGTTTCTTATTTTATAGGTCCAATCACAAGAGGCTAATCAATGATTCAGTCCAATATCTACTATTGTTTTATATTTATCCTGCACAACAACGACAGAGAATGATATAAAAGTATATATTTTATATACTATATTATATTATAATAGACATTTACCCTTCCCTCCACACTATTCTCACACTCAAGCTGTTATCTTGGTACCGACCTAAGACTCATAATATTTAATTCCAATACTTCATACCTTCTGTCCCATCCCCAACTTCTCACCCTCTTCTCTCCTTTCTTCCCTTTTCTCTCCTCTTTCTCCCTGTTTATCCTGTTCTCTCTCTCCCATCTGTCTTCGTCCCTCTCCCTCCACTTTTCCCCACAGTTGTTATTAGTTACATTGGACCACCACCTCTCACACTCACCTTGTAGACTAATTTCTGTATCATTGGATACTGCGGCTTTCAAGGCTTCACTTAATTTGCTCCGCATTGTGGCGTCATCAATGGGCACTGATGAATTTAGTACTACAACGATATTGGCCACCACGCTGCCCGGACGGAAACCCACGACGACTATGTCTAAGCTGGAATTAGAATCCACCCTGGTTTTCATGTTTGCGACAAGCTAAGGAATAAAAAAAAACAGAAGTTCAGAATATATTGACGTATGTCTTTGGTCCAACAACAGCAACAAGTAGAACGGGTAATAGTATGTACAAACGCATGGCTATGGACCATTGAGAAAATGATGATTAAAGAAAAATATATATTTAGTGCATATATAGTGTCATGGAAAACTAGCAGGTAATCCTAAAGGGACAATCCCTCGGCCGACCCTCATAGGGCCAACGAAAGCATCATAGAGAATGTTTGCTGAAAAAGGTCTCTATATGATGACTTAAAGCTGCTATTCCATCTACCTCAGCTGAACAAAACATTTGACCTTAGCGGATCTGTCATAGTATTCTTTCCTCTATAAGGTTAATCACCTAAAATCAACTCAGAAACTTTAAATAATCTTTTTTTTCAGCCTCTGCAGCAACAGCCAATCATTGCCTGATTTTGTGTCTTATGACAATTACGGTAAGTGTTCCCGACAATAAATATGCATGAGACAATATTTGACATGATTAAACAGCTATATTTGGGAAAGGTTTGGGCATTCAGTAGTAGTAAGATTGATGAGTCTAATACTAAATTTAGTTATAAAAAAATACTACATTCCGGGTAAGTCGGTGGAACAGCCCCTTTAATACTTTTATAATTTAATGCAGCGTTAGAAGCATGATTTCTAGAATTGTTGAAAGCTCAGACTCAGGTCAGGGATTATTTTTGATGAAAACTATTTTCATGACTCATTTATAATTTATCAGGCAATTCTTAAATCTCAAGTTGTTGCTATTGAAACTAAAAGGTTTGTTTAAAGTCACTGTTTTCCTTTTTGGCGATCAAACAATAAGAGAACGAAATAACAGATCTGCTAAGTTATGTTTGTTTAATCTGTGAAAGTTCAATTAATGCACCTTTACTAACCTTCATACCTTTGTTAGGTATCTTGCCTATAGCCTGGTGACCATACCTGGGAATGCCACAAGAGGGCAGCACTTACCAATATTATATATATATATATATATATATATGTATATATCTATATATATAGATATATAGATATATATATATATATATATATATATATATAATATTATTTTTTAATTTAATTTTTTACCATGAATAAGCAGTAGTGGAACCTGATAAATATTTTCCTTAAAAATAAAATCATGCTGACCCTCTTTCCTGTCTACTAAAACTTGTATAGGCAATTAAGAGATTTTTTTAAAATCATTTTTATTTTTTAAATCCATATATATATGGATTTAAAAAATAAAATAAAAATGATATATATATACACACCCGAAATCAGGTAACACCGAAATACCCTATTTATTTTAAAACAATAAAAAAACAAATAGCAAACTAGCTATAATCAGTTTTCACTAAGAAGGACACAAGGCATTATTACATTTCTATTTACCTAGGCTGTACTTTTGGTTAATTAGGAATATATAAATTGTTAATGATGTGAATGGCCCCCCCATGCATCACAAGCATAAGCATGAATAATTGGTAGCATGCCCCCCTAAACCATGACCCCTTCCGCTTTTATATACACAGCATTCTATACGCTTAATAATTTACTTACGTCTTGTGTGAATTTCTTTGACAAATTTATATAATTTTGGCTCGAAGAGTTATACAGGTCTGCAGTAAAATTCCAGGACTTGAATGTGATCTTAACAAAAAAGGATTGTTTACCTGAAACACAAATGGGGATTAGTTGAACATTTTGTCGGCAATAAATCATCTGATTTGCTTCAAATTGAGATGTGTGATTTATATATATATATATATAGATATATTTATATATATTTATAATGTACAGTTAAAGAAAACATGTTCACGATGAAATCACATTTGCCAAACGACTATTAAAGTTTAGGACTACCAGTGTTGTTTCTGGAGGAAATAGTTCCCTGTCGGACACGGTCAGTGATAAAAGCGTATTTTGCTTTACCGCTCACAGGCAAAAAATAAAAATACATTATTACAACTGAAAATGTGTAATTTTATTTTCGCATTTTAATTACTAGTTGTACAAACATTGATGTTTTAATATACAACTAGTGGAACCACTAATATTTATGTGTTGTATCAAAAATAGCCGCCAACCGTGTAAAAGAAATTGGCGGCCATATTGTTTCCAAGGCAAATTCAGCTGGGTTGGCTTAAGTGGAACAAGTCGCAGGTTCACTAAAAACTAACTTGACTGATAACTCCTGATTTCATGTGAATGTAACTTTTCTTTTTTGGCTGCCAAATGTTCAGGGTAGAGCGTAGCTCGAAAATGGGCAGAACAAACACAGGGTGGCCATGCCTGCTTTTAAGGCTCTCTCCTTTTAATACCTTGCTTTTGTGTTTCATTCTTTTTTTCTATGGAGTTTTTTGTAATTTATTTTATTTTGTTTTTATGGATATTATATATATATATATATACCATATATATATATACCGTATATATATATATATATATACAGTAAACATATGTATATATAGATATATATATATTATACATCCATTGTTGAAAATATAAATATGCTTGCAAAAAGCGATGCTTTGTACACTTACTTGAACATATGAAGTCTTTGGAGGTCGTACACGAGCTGGGTTGGGAGCAGAAGTTGCTGCTGTTGAAGCATCCCACAGCCGGATCTGTAAGATAGATATCGCAGGATTGTTGAGTGACATTTGACACACTCGTGTTGAGATTTGCTACGCACCAAGGACCTTTCCAGTAAAAACGTGACGGTGAGGTATTGGTGGATTATATGTCTGCCGTATACAGCCCAGCCCTACATGGCCGCCCATATACTCATGTAATAAAAAGCAGTAAAGCTGTCGGACAGACATAGAGGCTGAAATACTGAGGAACAGGTTAAAAAAAAGGGTTGGGTTAAATGGCCACTATATAACGGTCCGCACTAAAAAGTTACCCAACGTTTTTTAGTGAATAAGTCTACTTCTACTTTAATATAACATATTAAATATTAACATTCTTAACATTGGACAACTGAATGTCCCGGACACTATAGAATAATGTGCATTGCAGTTACCAGAAACAAAAGATGCAGCCCTGCTGCAGCAGCTGCCCTCCTCCCCCTTTGCCTGGCTGTCCTTGCCACTGATTGGCTGCCAATCAGTGGCAGGAGAGTGCTCCCATTTGCACACTGGGGTCTGAACAGACTCCAGCCACAGCGCTGCAGCTGACTTGAGATGAGTTAAATAGGCTGAACGCGTCTCCTTCAGGGCATTTGGCTAGAGGGTGGGGAAAAGGGGGCAAATGCACATGGGGGGATTCCGCAGAACCCTTCCATCCATATGCAAAAGGGGACACCACGAAAATGTAAATGAACCACACAGCATTAAAGTGCATTTAATGGCTGGACTGTCCCTTTAAAGAAATAACGTCGTATTTGGTAAAAAAAAAGTTACGATGTGCAAATTTGGTGATTACATGCAAGTTTCATGTTGGGGTTGCTATAGTATTCCCAGTAAAATCTGGAAAAGGGGCACATTATAAGAGATGCGCAAAAACTTCGGACACTGGAAGCACGCCAGGAATTAGGTGACCCGCCTATGGCAAGAGAATTATTATTATTACAACATTCTGGCAACTGTATGAATCGTAACCACACAAAATGAAACCCCTTTGTTGCATTACAAAGGGTTACAAATGCTTTTGTTGAACAAACTCAACAAATAAGGCTTTCTGTGGGAATTCCGAGCCGGGCACAATATAAGGAGGGATATTTACATAGTCCCACGATATGTAAATATATATATATGTGAAAAGCAACAACGGGATGGAATAAAAACAATGCGGCAGAAAAATACAGCCACAAACAATGAAGTGATTCTTAACACAATGATATTTGCCGATATATGTTTCTATTTCTATTCGATTTTTTTCCAGTTAGACATCAGATGTAATCCTGTAGTCAACAGAGAAGACGGTATCAGCCTAGACCTTTTCCATGACCGAAGGGCATGCTAAAAAGAATCGGGACTTTTCCGGTACAAATAAGTGTTTCTACATACACAGTTTGATCGGGTATGGTTCCTGAAAGACAATGGCATGGTTCCGTTGGGTGGATACATTGTTCCAAAGATGTTACATGTGGCCTGGACGTAGTCTGACCAAGGCTGACTAGGACTAGGGCAGCAGTGCCAGGGAGGCAGCAGCTCCTCTGGACTCAGAACCTGTGGCAGGTCAATCTATCGGGTGATCAGGTTCCACGGACAATGTGGATCAGAGATCTCCGTGGTAACCGGTCAATATACGCTATGGAGCACTGTGCCTAGCCAGCATATCCCGGCACTAAACAGAGAGGATAGTAGCGGTGAAGGGAGGTGACTGGGGCACTAGCCTAGTCTTGACCCAACCAAGAAATGTCTCCGATGAGTGCGATAGACCCAGCTCATTTAACCAGTAGGCATGCCTCCTAACCAATGGTGGATGTTGAGGATCGTGGGCCAGGTGAGGAGATCCTTTGCTACAATTGCTTATACCAATGGAACCACCAATTTATGTGGTATGTGGTTGCCATTGGACAGCACCGTCAACCCGCCATGATAATGGTAAGAGGTTGGAAGACCTAATTTACTCATAATGATTTAACAGTTACTGCAAGAATAATATCACAAAGGCTTCTTGTATGATAGGTTGATAAATTAATGCTCTGCGCAGATTGTTTATAGAGGTTCTGCAGATAAGGGCTCGGTATAAAATGCAGATACATTGCGCTGTAACGTTCTAGGTTAAGGAACTTCGTGTTCTTTCTGCTTTTAATTGTAAATCACATAATCCACACTAAAAAAAAAGTCAATTTACTTAAAGCCTGCAAATTACAGCGTTTCGTTGCGAGATTAAACGCTCCTGAATACCCTATAATTACCAGCTATTTACTGACTCTGCTTAAAGGTCATGCCGCGGTATTAGAATTCCCGCTGTGTGCATTCTCTGAAATGAGACGGCTCACGGAGAACTTCCGTTAACAGCCGTGAAAAAAATACCCAAATCTTTTATTTAACCCTTAAGGCCATTGCATTGTGAGCCCCGTACATGTGCGGGATTTGTCGTGAAGGGGTTAAAGATAAAGAAGAATATATTGTTGCTGAGTTTAAAGCGCGCATCTAAAGCTCTTTAAAAATGCACCTGCTATGCAGTCACGGTCTATTTGCTTTAGATTTGCTTTAGTAAATACCCCCCCATTGTTCGCGCCCCCAGAAAGCCGATTGAGACAGGATTTACCCGAGCATTGTCTCCCGGGGTTGGTGACGTTGTTGTCCTGCATTCCTGGGTGGCACTGACATTTGTAGCTCCCCTCGGTGTTGATACAGGCAGCCAGGGATGAGCAGGTGTTACCGCTTGGCGACTCACACTCGTTTATATCTGTAAAGAAAGCCAATTCATACAACTTCCGTTAGGAGAACTTCCGCTAATGTGTCGAGTCGGCAGCGTCTTGGGCTAAAACAGCCGTGAAAAAAATACCCCAATTTTTTATTTAACCCTTAAGGCCATTGCATTGTGAGCCCCGTACATGTGCAGGATTTGTCGTGAAGGGGTTAAAGATACAGAAGAATATATTGTTGCTGAGTTTAAAGCGCATATCTAAAGCTCTTTAAAATGCACCTGCTATGCAGTCACGGTCCGAGCGAATGCGATGAAAGGATACGTTTTTTTTTAACGTGACAATGGCTGTGAAATAAGATTTGCTTTAGTAAATAGCCCCCCTATTGTTTGCGCCCCCAGAAAGCCGATTGAGGCAGGATTTACCCGAGCATTGTCTCCCGGGGTTGGTGACGTTGTTGTCCTGCATTCCTGGGTGGCACTGACATTTGTAGCTCCCCTCGGTGTTGATACAGGCAGCCAGGGGTGAGCAGGTGTTACCGCTCGGCGACTCACACTCGTTTATATCTGTAAAGAAAGCCAATTCATACAACTTCCGTTAGGAGAACTTCCGTTAATGTGTTGAGTCGGCAGCGTCTTGGGCTAAAACAGCCGTGAAAAAAATACCCCAATTTTTTATTTAACCCTTAAGGCCATTGCATTGTGAGCCCCGTACATGTGCGGGATTTGTCGTGAAGGGGTTAAAGATAAAGAAGAATATATTGTTGCTGAGTTTAAGGCGTGCATCTAAAGCTCTTTAAAATGCACCTGCTATGCAGTCATGGTCCAAGCGAATGCGATGAAAGGATAAGTTTTTTTTAACGTGACAATGGCTGTGAAATAAGATTTGCTTTAGTAAATACCCCCCCCCATTGTTCGCGCCCCCAGAAAGCCGATTGAGGCAGGATTTACCCGAGCATTGTCTCCCGGGGTTGGTGACGTTGTTGTCCTGCATTCCTGGGTGGCACTGACATTTGTAGCTCCCCTCGGTGTTGATACAGGCAGCCAGGGGTGAGCAGGTGTTACCGCTCGGCGACTCACACTCGTTTATATCTGTAAAGAAAGCCAATTCATACAACTTCCGTTAGGAGAGCATCCGTTAGAGCTCTAAAAGCAGGAGGAACGAGCGCATTCCCGCAAATCCAAACATTCTAAACCAACACAAGAGAAACAGACAGGGAGAGAAGAGACAGGAGATGGGAGAGACATTGAAATACTTAAAGGGATTTAACAAAGTACGGGCTGAGATGGAATAGAAGGAAGTTTCACTTTACTGAGAGGGTGGTAGATAAGTGGAACAGGCTCCCAGTAGAAGTGGTAGTAGGTAATACAGTGAGGGTATTAAACATGCGTGGGATAGACATACAGCTCCTGAATCTAAGACGGGACCAATTAAGGTCTTTACAGCAGGAGAAACGGGGAGACTAGACGGGGGGGGGGGTCTGATCTGCCAGCACGTTCTATGTTCCAGTGTTTCTCTTGCTCACCTACACACGTGATTCCAGGAACTGCTGGGCTGGTATCGTTATACCCGGGTAAACATTGGCATGGATGTAACCCAGCATTAGGTGTGCACGTCGCATATTTCGAGCAGCTATTTAGGCCGGGGTCGCAGCTGTTTCTCTCTGCAGAGACAAAGAATAACATTAAAAACAACTGTTGTGTAAATAAGCTTTACATCGTGAGCACAGATCATGGAACATTTATTTTGTGTGGCAGAAATGTAAAAAATCTAACAAAAAATATTTGATATGTTCTCATTATGTGAGATTTTCTTACTATTATTAAAAAAATTCCACATTTACATCTGAGTATTTAGAAAAAAAAGAGAAAATTTGAAATTCCATGGCATATAACTATACAGGACTTTGTTTTATATTGCTGTATATGAGACAGTCCCTCTTTGCACCCCAAAACCATCTGCACCCTGATGCCTCTCTTTTCTAAGAGCTCAGAATGTTTGCTGGGTATGAGGGTATCGCAGGGTTCTACAGCCCTGATAATGTGTATAGAAACAGCAGGAAATCGGTTTATAAATTAAATTGTTGAATAAAATATATTGTTGTCTTTTTCTAAACAACAAAAAGTGCTATCACAAGGTCACAAAGTATTGATAAAGCCCCACCCATAGCCACACCCCCTAACCAAATCTGGCCCTCTTCATAATAATAATAATCAGACATAAAGAAATATATGGGTACAAATAAAAAAATATATATATATAAAAATAATTTATCAGTAAAAAGTAATGAGTAACATTTCACCATTTAATAATAATAAATGACGAGTTACGCATAAAATTATTACATAATAATTATAAATTATATAATAATAATATATGGAAAAAAATATATGCGTAAAAAAGTCACAAATAATATTTAACAATATAATAATAATAATAAATGATGAGTAATGCATAAAAAATAGCATTATTACATAATAATTAGTATTAATTATACAATAATAATAAAAATAATAATATATGGAACACGTGTTACAGTTACAAGTAACCCCATGCAAACAAATAATTCCATACCTTGGACTATATATTTGTCTATGGTGAGGGCTGTACTTCTATTTAATGCGTCTGTAAATATGTTAGTTACATTTTGCTCTGTGAAATTATTGGCTGTGTTGGTAATAATGTCATGATCCACGATGACACTTCCATTTATAAGACTGTTGATAACAACACGCATTTTATTCAGTTCTTGAAGACCGGGAGGAAGATTTTTTAGTATCTGCAAAGTATAAGAAAAATAGAAATAGAATGTTTAGGTTTTTTTGCTTCTTACACTAAATTGAACATGTGGCAGTAATTTGGGAAAGAAATGGATATAGCATTATTTCTAGAAAATTGAGTCTTTGGTTGAAGTTCATGGTGGGACATACATCCAAAGTCTTGGTTTAGTCCATCTCTCCTGGACTCCTAAGTCTACAGTCCCTGGCAGCCTCACTAAAGAAGAATGCATATTATAGTACCTTATGAAAACTTTAACATGCATTCTATAAAACATTAGGAAAAAAGTACTTGCCTTAAGTGGAAGCTGCAGCTCCAGAGCCTCCTCTGTGGCTGAACGATTCTCGGACTGGCGGTGAGTATATCATGTGCAGGGACATGTGTTCGCCCAAACTCATCCTCTGCACAGAAGATAGCTGGTGGGGTGCGAGTAAAGGGGCAAATGCATATGGGGGGATTCTGTAGAACCCCCATGCCACTGCAGGGGCATCATGTAAATGTAATGGGACCTCTCAACTATCATATACCGTAAAGCGCATGCGATGGCTGGAACGTCCCTCTAATGGTGTTGTGATTTGTGGGGCTTACCTCGCTTGTAAAGTTAGCTTCAAAATCCTTGTATTCGTTGCTACTTTTATTGCGGTATTCTTCCTTGAAGTTCTGATTCGTTATCCGAACTGACGCATTAAATACTCTTCCCACTGTTGGGGGACAAAATTAAAGATTTAACTAAATATCAGATTTGCCAAGAAATAAATCGTCATTATTAAACACTGACAGTAGCTAAAAGAGCCGATATAGTGAATATGAATTTTAACATAGATTGTGAGCTCACAAGGCGTTCATCTCCACCTGTTGGTCTTAACGTGTGTCTATTTTGTATATTCTATATATAATTTTAATATAACATTTTTTTTAAAATATTACTTTAATTTTAATGTTGCTGTGTTTTCACTTCCATATATATATATATATCATCTTTGTTTCCTGAATATTTACAGCACATCGCTTTGTGGTATATTTATCATTAATTTAAAACAATGCAGAATTATTTCAAAAAATACTTTAGGGGCATCGGACAAAAAAATAACAACCAATATTAACATCCTTTTAAAAAATGGATTCATTTATTTATTAGATTATTTATTTTTGCTGCCTTCGATATCATAATCAGATTTTGAGGAATTCCACATATTTATTTGGAACTCCATAATACTTATATTGTTTGCCTTTCAGTCATGTGGAGGTGCATTTACTTTACAAAAATATTGGTTATGGGCAAAACTATATATTCTTCCTTTTCTCCTATATTTAAACATTTTTTCAAAAAATACCGTTAGTATTTTTTTAAATTGTATTTATTTATTTATTTTAACTTTTTCTTAAGTCCCAAAGCCATGTTTGATGAATAATGATCGGTGAAAATTACCTAAGCAGGGAAGGGCTCAAAGTGTGAGTACAAAAATAATGTGAAGAAAAGCGTTTGAATACCATGAAGACAGCGTTATTCTAAAAAAATGTCATTTGGTTCTGTCGGTAATGGAGTTTTTAAATTTATTTCCTTGCTTTGGATAAACAGAGTTAATTCTAAATGACTATAATGAGCAAAAATTATTTTCCCATTTTTATTGAGGGATAAAAAATAGAGCGGGAAAACTGTACCTATGCATTGTCCCGACAGGAATTTAATTCAAGAGAAACAATGTTGTTTTATGACTCTTTTTATGAATAAAAATATTCATATATTAAAATAAGGGTTGGAATATTAATCTTGGGTTAAATAGAGTTTTTTGTATGTGAAATATATATTATTTATTGGTGTATTTAAACCATCAGTGATGAATATTGAATTTTAGCATCTTAGCGGCAGATAATTCTTACCTGTCCTGACAGCTAAGGTATAATTCGCATTTTGAGGGCATGAAATTTGTTGGACTACAACTTGATATGGAAAAGAAGGTAAAAGTTCTGTAAATGTCACTGGGCCGGCAGACATTTCTTCCTTTACAGAAGTATTGTCCTTCAGCAATATTACTTTATACATTGCTTTGTCTGGACCTCCTTTAGCAATCACTTCCGATTGGATCACATCACTGGTAAGTTTGTTTAGTCGCAAAGAGACTTCTACTTGACCTGTGAATATACGTAAATATATTGATTAATATTTTAATTTAGATACAACATAATCAATAAAGGGAATTATTGAACTGATTTTTAACTTACTACACGCTGAAGGTGCTGAAGAAGTTGAGGTGGTAGTTGTAGTGGTTGTAGGGGTTGTAGTAGAAGTTGTTGAATTTGTTTGACTGGTTGTTGATGGGATGGTGATGGCGGTGGATACATTTGATTCTTTGGTTGTGCTATTAATAACACCAGGGATAGT
This sequence comes from Spea bombifrons, assembly GCF_027358695.1. Lineage (NCBI taxonomy): Eukaryota > Metazoa > Chordata > Amphibia > Anura > Pelobatidae > Spea > Spea bombifrons. The sequence goes on from NC_071088.1 coordinate 6,530,432, forward strand.
TGCTGTGATTGACGTATTCACTGCTGTACTTCGAGAAGTTGAGGCGGTAGTTGAGGCTGTTGTCGTAGCGGTTGTTGAAACAAGGTTTTCTGTGGGAATTCCAAGCCAGGCACAATATAAGGAGAGATATTTACATAGTCCCACGATACGTAAATATATATTTGTGAAAAGCAACAACGGGATTGAATAAAAACAATGCGGCAGAAAAATACAGCCACAAACAATGCAGTGATTCTTAACACAATGATATTTGCCGATATATGTTTCTATTTCTATTCTATTGATTCTTAACAAGATTTTTTGTACTTAGACATCAGATGTAATCCTGTAGTCAGCTAGATGTGCTGCAACCAATGACGGATTAACATGACACTCAATCCTGTTGAGCATACCCAAGGATAAATAACATAAAATAAACTAACGACCAGAGCCGGCCTTAGGCGTTGTGGCGCCCTGTGCGGACTACTCCTCTGGCGCCCCTCACTACCCCCCTTCTCTGCCCCTTCAAACTACCCCCCTCAAACTACCCCTCCCCTCTGCCCCTTCAAACTACCCCCCCCTCTGCCCCTTCAAACTACACCTCCCCTATGTCCCTTCAAACTACACCCCTCCTGCCCCTTTAAACTACACCCCCCTCTGCCCCTTCAAACTACCCCCCCCCCACTTACCTTGTTGCCGGAGTCCTTCGGTGAGAGCGGGAGGCATCCGTCCTCTCGCTGTGCCGGCATTTCATGTTGAGGGCCGGAATAGTCCGGCGCTCAACATGAGATGCCGGCGCCGCGACGGAGTCACGGAGAGTAAGGGGCGCCCCTGCCCGGGACTTAGATTAAAGCATCGTTTTTTTATTGTTTTTTTTTTTTTTTTAAACTTTGTTTAACATGAATGATGTTAAATAAAGTTTAAAAAAAAAAAAAAAACGACGTTTTAAGTTAAGTCCCGGGCAGGCGCCCCTGCTACCATGGCGCCCCGTGCGGTCGCACAGGTCTCACACCCCTAAGGCCGGCCCTGCTAACGACTATGTAAACATTACATAGAACATAAAGTGGTAGCGTGACCATAACCAGATCCTAGTCCATCAAGGATCGAGGGCCCCGAGGCTCTGGCGCAGGCGTAAACCATACTGAAAGCTACTGGCGTCTATGAAATGCACAGTAGCCCGACTTCACTCTCCCAGGGATGAACCATGCGTGAGATAGACATACGGCTCCTGAATCTAGGACGGGACCAATGAAGGTCTCCTTAGCAGGAGAAACGGGGAGACTAGGTGTTTCTCTTGCTCACCTACACACGTGATTCCAGGAACTGCTGGGCTGGTATCGTTATACCCGGGTAAACATTGGCATGTATATGACCCAGCATTAGGTGTGCACGTCGCATTTTTCGAGCAAACGTTTAGGCCGGGGTCGCAGCTGTTTCTTGCTGCGGAGACAAAGAATAACATTAAAAAACATTTTAAAAATTCCTCTTTGTAGTTATAGAGACATTTGGTCTTAAAGGGGCTCTGTTGTGTAAATAAGCTTTTCATCGTGGGCACAGATCCTCCCCTGATGCCCCTCTTTTCTATGAGCGCAGAATGTTTGCTGGGTATGAGGGTATCGCAGGGTTCTACAGCCCTAAAAGCCCCGATAATGTGTATAGAAACAGCAGGAAATAGGTTTATAAATTAAATTGTTGAATAAAATACATTATTGTTTCATGCAAACAAATAATTCCATACCTTGGAATGTAAATGACGTTGGGTCTATGATGAGGGCTGTACTTCTATTTAATGCTTCTGTAAATATGTTAGTTACATTTTGCACTGTGAAATTATTGGCTGTGTTGGTAATAATGTCATAATCCACGACGACACTTCCATTTATTAGACTGTTGATAACAATACGCATTTTTCCGGAGTTAATCAGTTCTTGAAGACCGGGAGGAAGATTTTTTTGAACCTGCAAAGTATAAGAAAAATAGAAATAGTATGTTTAGGTTTTTTTGCTTCTTACACTAAATTGAACATGTGGCAGTAATTTGAGAAAGGAATGGATATGGCCCTATTATTTCTAGAAAATTGAGTTTTTTGTTGAAGTTCATGGTGGGACATACAGCCAAAGTCTTGGTTTAGTCCATCTCTCCTGGAGTTAAGATGTTGATATATTTTAAATCCTAAGTCTACAGTCCCTGGCAGCCTCACTAAAGAAGAATGCATATTATAGTACCTTATGAAAACTTTAACATGCATTCTTTAAAACATTAGGAAAAAAGTACTTGCCTTAAGTGGAAGCTGCAGCTCCAGAGCCTCCTCTGTGGCTGAACGATTCTCGGACTGGCGGTAAGTATATCATGTGCAGGGACATGTGTTCGGCCAAACTCATCCTCTGCACAGAAGATAGCTGGTGGGGTGCGAGTAAAGGGGCAAATGCATATGGGGGGATTCTGTAGAACCCCCATGCCACTGCAGGGGCATCATGTAAATGTAATGGGACCTCTCAACTATCATATACCGTAAAGCGCATGCGATGGCTGGAACGTCCCTAATGGAGTTGTGATTTGTGACGTCTGATACATTGTGTCCAAGTGCTGAGAAATGTTGGCCAACGATGGCTCTCCCATCAGGGTTGGCTTTAGATTGTGCTTTTGGGATAAATCCTTATTTCTTTACGTGGCTGTCGATGGGGCTTACCTCTTTTATAAAGTTAGCTTCAAAATCCTTGTATTCGTTGCTACTTTTATTGCTGTATCCAGGCTTGAAGTTCTCATTCGTTACCCGAACTATCGCACTAACTACGTTTCCATCTGTTGGGGGACAAAATTAAAGATTTAACTAAATTAATCAGATTTGCCAAGAAATAAATCGTCATTATTAAACACTGACTACTGATTTGGAATAAGGAGAGAAAATGAAGCTAAAAGAGCCGATACAGTGAATTCTGCTCCACCTGTACTAGTTGGTCTTAACGTGTGTCTATTTTGTATATTGTATATAATTTTAATGTAATTTTTTTTTAATATTACTTTTAATATAATTTTAATATTGCTAGTTTTCATTTCCATATATATATATATATTTACAGCGCATCGCTTTGTGGTATACTTATCATTAATTTTAAAAAATGCAGAATTATTTCAAAAAAGCACTTTAGGGGCGTTGGACAAAAAAAAAAACCCAAAACAATATTAACATCCTTTTTAAACAAATTAATTAATTAATTAATTTTTTTCCCTGCCTTCGATATCATAATCAGATTTTGAGGAATTCCACATTTTTATTTGGAACTCCATAATACTTATGTTATTTGCCTGTCACGTGGAGCTGCATTTACTTAAATAGTTTTTTTTTTTTAAATGACAAAAATATTGGTTATGGGCAAAACTATACATTGTTCCTTTTCTCCTATATTTAAACATTTTTGCAAAACATAGAAATTTTTTTTACTTTTTTTTTTTTAAACTTTTCCTTTTACTTAAGTCCCAAAGTCATGTTTGGTCAGTGATTAATAACGATCGGTGAAAATTACTCTGCAAACAAAACCTAAGATGATTCTTGCAAAACAACTTTGGTCAAGAAAACACTCTTATCAGGGAAGGGCTCAAAGTGTGAGTACAAAAATAACGTGAAGAAAAGTGTTTGAATACCATGAAGACAGCGTTATTCTAAAAAAAAATGTCATTTGGTTCTGTCGGTAATGGAGTTTAAATTTATTTCCTTGCTCTGGATAAGCGGAGTTAATTCTAAATGACTATAATGAGCAAAAAAAAATTTTTTTATTGAGGAATAAAACAAATTACTTTTAGATGTTATACTGCAAAAATTAGAAGGTTGGAATATTAATTTTGGGTTAAATAGATTTTTTTTGTATGTGGATTTATCTAAAAAAAAAAAAAGAAAATCGATATTATTTATTGGTATATTTAAACCATCAATGATGAATATTGAATTTTAGCATCTTAGCGGCAGATCATTCTTACCTGTCCTGACAGCTAAGGTATAATTCGCATTTTGAGGGCATGAAATTTGTTGGACTATGACTTGATATGGAAAAGAAGGTAAAAGTCCTGTAAATGTCACTGGGCCGGCAGACGATTCTTCCTTTACAGGAGTATTGTCCTTCAGCAATATTACTTTATACATTGCTTTGTCTGGACCTCCTTTAGCAATCACTTCCGATTGGATCACATCACTGGTAAGTTTGTTTAGTCGCAAAAAGACTTCTACTTGACCTGTGAATATACGTAAATATATCGATTAACATTTTAATTTAGATACAAAATAATCAGTAAAGGGAATTATTGAACTGATTTTTAACTTACTACACGCTGAAGGTGCTGAAGAAGTTGAGGTGGTAGTTGTAGTGGTTGTAGTGGTTGTAGTAGTTGTAGTGGTTGTAGGGGTTGTGGTAGAAGTTGTTGAATTTGTTTGACTGGTTGTTGATGGCATGGTGATGGCGGTGGATACATTTGATTCTTTGGTTGTGGTACTACTAACACCAGGTGTAGTGACTATGATTGATGTATTCACTGCAGGACTTTGAGAAGTTGATGTGGTAGTTGTATTTGTAGTGGCTGTTGTCGTAGTGGTTGTTGAATTTGTTTGACTGGTTGTTGATGGCATGGTGATGGCGGTGGATACATTTGATTCTTTGGTTGTGGTACTACTAACACCAGGGATAGTTACTGTGATTGACGTATTCACTGCTGTACTTTGAGACGTTGAGGCGGTAGTTGTGGCTGTTGTCGTAGCGGTTGTTGAATTTGTTTGACCGGCTGTTGATGGCATGGTGATGGCGGTGGATACATTTAATTCTGTGGTTGTGGTACTACTAACACCAGGAATAGTTGCTGTGATTGACATATTCACTGCAGTACTTTGAGAAGTTGAGGCGGTAGTTGTGGCTGTTGTCGTAGCGGTTGTTGAATTTGTTTGACCGGCTGTTGATGGGATGGTGATGGCGGTGGATACATTTGATTCTTTGGTTGTGGTACTACTAACACCAGGTGTAGTGACTATGATTGATGTATTCACTGCAGGACTTTGTGAAGTTGATGTGGTAGTTGTATTTGTAGTGGCTGTTGTCGTAGTGGTTGTTGAATTTGTTTGACTGGTTGTCGATGGCATGGTGATGGCGGTGGATACATTTGATTCTGTGGTTGTGGTATTACTAACGCCAGGGATAGTTGCTGTGATTGACATATTCACTGCAATACTTTGAGAAGTTGAGGCGGTAGTTGTGGCTGTTGTCGTAGCGGTTGTTGAATTTGTTTGACCGGCTGTTGATGGCATAGTGATGGCGGTGGATACATTTGATTCTGTGGTTGTGGTACTACTAACACCAGGGGTAGTTGCTGTGATTGACGTATTCACTGCAGGACTTTGAGAAGTTGAGGCGGTAGTTGTGGCTGTTGTCGTAGCGGTTGTTGAATTTGTTTGACCGGCTGTTGATGGGATGGTGATGGCGGTGGATACATTTGATTCTGTGGTTGTGGTACTACTAACACCAGGTGTAGTGACTATGATTGATGTATTCACTGCAGGACTTTGAGAAGTTGATGTGGTAGTTGTATTTGTAGTGGCTGTTGTCGTAGCGGTTGTTGAATTTGTTTGACTGGTTGTTGATGGCATGGTGATGGAGGTGGATACATTTGATTCTTTGGTTGTGGTACTACTAACACCAGACGTAGTGACTGTAAATGACGTATTCACTGCAGTACTTGTAGTAGAATTTATACTAATAGCTTCTGATGGTATGAGCACGGTTGTGGCTGTGGTTGTTACTTTGCTTGGCATTACTGTGGATGCAACAGCGTCTGTTCCTAATGAAGATGTATCAGAGGAAAATGTACTGCTGGGAAAATTATCTATAATCGTGCTTTCTGTTCCTGTCACTGAAGGTGTAGATGTAATGGACACAAGTGGGGAAGAATGATCTACTATTTCACTTGTTATAATGGTTTCTTCAGTTATAGTGGGTCCATTTGAGGTATAAACGGTCACTGTTTCACTATGTGGAATTTGAGTGGTAAATACTGTAGTTCCCGGTAAAATGCTTGATCGCGAATCACTTGTTGTATTTTGTTCTGTCATTGGGGATGTTCTATCAAAGGGAGTCTCAACAGCCGAAGATGTTAATCCAACCGCACTGGTACTCAATGGTATCTCAGTGGTTCCAGTGAAATCTGTTGGGTTTATTGTTGATGATTCTGATGTAGACTCCATAAAGTTTAGTGTCTGTGTTTCAGTTGGAAGATTACTAGTCATAGATGAAGCACCAGTACTTATATTGTCTTCTGTGCTAATGAAAAAGGTGTTTGGAGATGTAGCTGAAGGGGTTGATATCCTCTGTGTTGAACTGGTTTCTCCTGTTGGGTTAGTTAATGTTGGCATTACTGTGGATTCAACAGCATCTGTTCCTAATGAAGATGTATCAGAGGAAAATGTACTGCTGGGAAAATTATCTATAATCGTGCTTTCTGTTCCTGTCACTGAAGGTGTAGATGTAATGGACACTAGTGGGGAAGAATGATCTACTAGTTCACTTGTTATAATGGTTTCTTCAGTTATAGTGGGTCCATTTGATGTATGAACGGTCACTGTTTCACTAAGTGGAATTTCGGTTGTAAATGCTGTAGTTCCCGGTAAAATGCTTGATTGCGAATCACTTGTTGTATTTTGTTCTGTCATTGGGGATGTTCTATCAAAGGGAGTCTCAACAGCCGAAGATGTTAATAAAACCGCACTGGTACTCAATGGTATCTCAGTGGTTCCAGTGAAATCTGTTGGGTTTATTGATGATGATTCCGATGTAGAGTCCGTAATGTCTAGTGTCTGTGTTTCAGTTGGAAGAGTACTCGTCATAGATGAAGCACCAGTACTTAAATTGTCTTCTGTGCTAATGAAAAAGGTGTTTGGAGATGTAGCTGAAGGGGTTGATATCCTCTGTGTTGCACTAGTTTCTCCTGTTGGGTTCATTGATGATGATTCCGATGTAGAGTCCGTAAAATCTAGGGTCTGTGTTTCAGTTGGAAAATTACTCGTCATAGATGAAGCACCAGTACTTAAATTGTCTTCTGTGCTAATGAAAAAGGTGTTTGGAGATGTAGCTGAAGGGGTTGATAGCCTCTGTGTTGAACTGGTTTCTCCTGTTGGGTTAGTTGATGTTGGCATTACTGTGGATGCAACAGCGTCTGTTCCTAATGAAGATGTATCAGAGGAAAATGTACTGCTGGGAAAATTATCTATAATCGTGCTTTCTGTTCCTGTCACTGAAGGTGTAGATGTAATGGACACTAGTGGGGAAGAATGATCTACTATTTCACTTGTAATAATGGTTTCTTCAGTTATAGTGGGTCCACTTGATGTATAAACGGTCACTGTTTCACTATGTGGAATTTGAGTGGTAAATACTGTAGTTCCCGGTAAAATGCTTGATCGCGAATCACTTGTTGTATTTTGTTCTGTCATTGGGGATGTTCTATCAAAGGGAGTCTCAACAGCTGAAGATGACAATCCAACCGCACTGGTACTCAATGGTATCTCAGTGGTTCCAGTGAAATCTGTTGGGTTTATTGATGATGATTCCGATGTAGACTCCATAAAGTTTAGTGTCTGTGTTTCAGTTGGAAGATTACTAGTCATAGATGAAGCACCAGTACTTAAATTGTCTTCTGTGCTAATGAAAAAGGTGTTTGGAGATGTAGCTGAAGGTGTTGATAGCCTCTGTGTTGAACTGGTTTCTCCTGTTGGGTTAGTTGATGTTGGTATTACTGTGGATGACACAGCGTCTGTTCCTAATGAAGATGTATCAGAGGAAAATGTACTGCTAGGAAAATTATCTATTATCGTGCTTTCTGTTCCTGTCACTGAAGGTGTAGATGTAATTGACACTAGTGGGGAAGAATGATCTACTATATCACTTGTTATAATGGTTTCTTCAGTTATAGTGGGTCCATTTGATGTATGAACGGTCACTGTTTCACTAAGTGGTATTTCGGTTGTAAATGCTGTAGTTCCCGGTAAAATGCTTGATTGTGAATCACTTGTTGTATTTTGTTCTGTCATTGGGGATGTTCTATCAAAGGAAGTCTCAACAGCCGAAGATGTCAATCCAACCGCACTGGTACTCAATGGTATCTCAGTGGTTCCAGTGAAATCAGTTGGGTTCATTGATGATGATTCCGATGTAGCGTCCGTAAAGTCTAGTGTCTGTGTTTCAGTTGGAAGATTACTCGTCATAGATGAAGCACCAGTACTTAAATTTTCTTCTGTGCTAATGAAAAAGGTGTTTGGAGATGTAGCTGAAGGGGTTGATATCATCTGTGTTGCACTAGTTTCTCCTGTTGGGTTTATTGATGATGATTCTGATGTAGACTCCATAGAGTTTAGTGTCTGTGTTTCAGTTGGAATATTACTAGTCATAGATGAAGCACCAGTACTTAAATTTTCTTCTGTGCTAATGAAAAAGGTGTTTGGAGATGTAGCTGAAGGGGTTGATATCCTCTGTGTTGCACTAGTTTCTCCTGTTGGGTTTATTGATGATGATTCCGATGTAGAGTCCATAAAGTCTAGTGTCTGTGTTTCAGTTGGAATATTACTAGTCATAGATGAACCACCAGTACTTAAATTGTCTTCTGTGCTAATGAAAAAGGTGTTTGGAGATGTAGCTGAATGGGTTGATATCATCTGTGTTGCACTAGTTTCTCCTGTTGGGTTTATTGATGATGATTCCGATGTAGACTCCATAGAGTTTAGTGTCTGTGTTTCAGTTGGAAGATTACTCGTCATAGATGAAGCACCAGTACTTAAATTGTCTTCTGTGCTAATGAAAAAGGTGTTTGGAGATGTAGCTGAAGGGGTTGATAGCCTCTGTGTTGAACTGGCTTCTCCTGTTGGGTTAGTTGATGGTGTCATTACTGTGGATGCAACAGTGTCTGTTCCTAATGAAGATGTATCAGAGGAAAATGTACTGCTGGGAAAATTATCTATAATCGTGCTTTCTGTTCCTGTCACTGAAGGTGTAGATGTAATGGACACTAGTGGGGAAGAATGATCTACTATTTCACTTGTTATAATGGTTTCTTCAGTTATAGTGGGACCATTTGAGGTATAAACGGTCACTGTTTCACTAAGTGGAATTTGAGTGGTAAATGCTGTAGTTCCCGGTAAAATGCTTGATTGCGAATCACTTGCTGTATTTTGTTCTGTCATTGGGGATGTTCTATCAAAGGGAGTCTCAACAGCCGAAGATGTCAATCCAACCGCACTGGTACTCAATGGTATCTCAGTGGTTCCAGTGAGATCTGTTGGGTTTATTGATGATGATTCCGATGTAGACTCCGTAAAGTCTAGTGTCTGTGTTTCAGTTGGAAGATTACTCGTCATAGATGAAGCACCAGTACTTAAATTGTCTTCTGTGCTAATGAAAATGGTGTTTGGAGATGTAGCTGAAGGTGTTGATAGCCTCTGTGTTGAACTGGTTTCTCCTGTTGGGTTAGTTGATGGTGGCATTACTGTGTATGACACAGCGTCTGTTCCTAATGAAGATGTATCAGAGGAAAATGTACTGCTGGGAAAATTATCTATAATCGTGCTTTCTGTTCCTGTCACTGAAGGTGTAGATGTAATGGACACTAGTGGGGAAGAATGATCTACTATTTCACTTGTTATAATGGTTTCTTCAGTTATAGTGGGTCCATTTGAGGTATAAACGGTCACTGTTTCACTAAGTGGAATTTCGGTTGTAAATGCTGTAGTTCCCGGTAAAATGCTTGATTGCGAATCACTTGTTGTATATTGTTCGGTCATTGGGGATGTTCTATCAAAGGGAGTCTCAACAGCAGAAGATGTGACTCCAACCGCACTGGTACTCAATGGTATGTCAGTGGTTCCAGTGAGATCTGTTGGGTTCATTGATGATGATTCCGATGTAGAGTCCGTAAACATTGTTTCAGTTCCTGTACTCAATATTTCTTCAGTGCTAATGTAAAAAGTGTTTGTAGCTGAAGTAGTTGATATATCATATATTGAGCTTGTTGCTTCAGTTGGATTCATTGATGAAGACATTGACGAAGACTGAATAGTGTCAGCTTCTGTTGCTATTTCAGTTGGAAGTGTACTAGTGATGACGGCAGAACTGAATTGTTCTTCAGTACTAGTGAAAACTGAGTTTGGAGAGGTAGCTGAAGGGGTTGTTATTTCCTGTGTTCCACTTGTCCCATCTGTTGGAGTCATTGCTTGAGTGGTAAAGTCTGTCATTTCCGGTAATGTGCCGGAATGTGAATCGCTTACTGTATTTTGTCCTGTGATGGGAGACGAGGTAAAGGTCTCAACACCTGAAGATGTCAAATCAACTTCACCTGTACTCAACGGTTTCTCAGTGGTTTCAGTGAAATCTGATGGAATAGTTGATGATAACATTGATGTAGAAGCAACAGTGTCTGTCCCCAAAGAAGATACATCAGAGGAAACTAAACTACTTGTATATATGGTTTCTGTTGCTGTAACTGGGGGTGTAGATATTGTTGACATGAGTGGAGAAGAATTACCTACCATTTCACTGGTGGCAATGTTTTCCTCAGTTGGACTTGTTACCTCGGTTGGATTAACTGACGATGACATTGTTGGAGACTCATTCGTATCTGTCCCCAATGGAGATGTTGCAGAGGATAATGTACTACTGACAAAAATATCCGTAAATGAGCTTTCTGTTACTGTACCAGTTGAAGACAATGAGATGGGAGGAGATGAATTGTCTTCAGAAGGACTGTTAGTATCAGTGTTTTGTGTAGAGTCAGAAAATGGTAAGACAGTGCTTACCATGGAGGTGGATATTTCTGAGTTTGTTTCACTGACCTTATCAGTTGTTAATGAGCTTTCAGAAAATGGATCAGAAACCGACGACGATGTCTTATACTCCGTTGTGTCAGAATTAGACGGAGACACACTGGCGTATGCACTGGTTTCCCTTCCTGTTGTCGATAACCCATCAGTGACCATATTTGTGGTTGTACTAAAAAGTGGATCAGTACTTTCGGTAGAATCTGATGAGGATGTAGTAAACGATACTTTGTTCGTGGTATCTGAGTATTCACTGTTGGCAGATACCGTGGTGGAGGTAATGCTTTCTGTAACAGCAGGTTCTTCAGCTGTACTCAAGTCGTCTGGGGAAGTATTCTCTGTGACGCCTGACATAGGTTGACCTTCTGATGTCACTTCACTCGTAACAGACATTCTTACAGTTTGTGATGTGTCTGCCATGTTGGTTGTAGCGCTATCATGTTGCGTATTATACTCAGTTGTAAATTGGTCCACAGTCTCTAAACTCGCACTTGTTTCTGGCGACGGGGAACCGGACGTAGTGCTGATATCAGACCCTACATTATTCGTATTTGTTGTCGTGGAAGAAGCAGCACCCGTGGTGAGCTCGCTCTGTTGGCTGGAACTTTCTTCCAACAATGTTGTTGGACCAGAAGTCCCTCCCTCCAGCGTTGAAGTGTCCGTGGCCATTAATGTTGTCTCTGAAGCTGCAGACACCTCATTGGCTGTTGTAAAACTGCTAGTAAAGTTACCGGTGGCCTCATTGGCCAGAGTAGTTTCCTCTGTGACTACTGAACTACTGCTGCTAGGATCTGTTGTGTTGGTTTGCATATGGCCACCTAGACAATGACAAAATGAGATATCAGAATTCTGCCAGATAGCATCAGAAAGTATATGAAAATACATAAAAGAATATGAGGCATAAGCTATAAAAAACTGCAAAACGACCCAGAATACGTTTTTGAGATCTATGCCAAAGAAGACATACATAACTACTCCCACCACTGAAGAAAAAATAAACATGAGGGCGCTCAGAAAAGAAAGGCATCAGCATTCGTTGCAGGTGTGAATAACCTTGTGGAAAGTGGTATGATAAACCTGATCACTGGATTTAACCATTTTTCTATTTCTTATGCAGAAGAAATGACCAAAACGTACCTAGTTTAGGAATTAATACGCATCTTAATACCAACAAATATCACAAGGAGCTGCTCACTATGAGTTGGTTTATCAAAACCAAGGGAGTAAAAAAAGGAAAATATGTTTATATCGCAAACGTATGGAGAGAATTAAGTAATTTATTCAAGTTAATTATAGTAAATTAATTCAATGTGTATTAGAAATTCATAGGAAGAATCGATTTATCACTTGGATGTAATTATCATGATTTGCACAGCTCGATTCATCCAATGTAAAGGGAAAAACAACCCAGAGCCCTGGTGCAACCTATACTGCATAAGAAAAAAATGTTTATAAAAAAATTAACTGGAAAAAAAATGAACAAAAAGATAAACACAACAGTAAGCAAACAAAAAGTGATAATAATAATGCCCGTGTGTTTGAGTTAGTTGCTTTTTAATGTAAAAGTTCTGAATCCTCATCCCATACTTTGATTTTAATATGTCTCCTATATACGTTCAATTAAAATGTTTCTATACTGTTTGGCCTTCACGCCCCTTTATCCCTTATGATTCCTCATCGAGCGTTTTCTTTCTAAATTTGCCAATGTTACGTGAAAATCTTGAACCACGCACATCACTGCAGCACTTGATCATTTGAGTACTCTCCGTTTAATTATATGAAAACCCTTAGAATGGTTATTAACTGAAACATTCTTAACTCAACCATTTATGTTCCAGATAATCCTCAAATAGTTACGGCCATTTAAAGGGACACCCCAGTGTTCCAATCAGCTTGGCCAACAAATAATCCGTATTAAAGTAAATTGTGCTTAAAAAAAAAATAATCACTCACATTTGGGAGGAGCTGCAGCTCCAGAGCTTCCCATTTTAGCACCACCGATTGGCTGCTTAACGCAGCCAATCACTGGCAGGATAAAAAAGAGCTGGTTAAGGTCAAGCGCACAGGGTGGAGGTCTCTTTAGACCTCCCGGAACGCTCACTGAGTGGGGGCCGGAGCTGACTGGCAGTGAGTATAACCACCAGGACATGTGTTCAGCCAAGTATATATTAGCAGTAGAAAGAGGGAAGAGCTCATGCCGTTATACAGAGGACTGCTGAGACCTCAAATGGAGTATTGTGTACAGTACTGGAGACCGCATCTCCAGAAGGATATAGAAATGTTGGAGAAAGTTCAGAGAAGGGCTACTAAAATGGTTTATGGATTACAGGATAAAACTTACCAGGACAGGTTAAAGGATCTTAACCTATATAGCCTGGAAGAAAGACGGGACAAGGGGGATATGATAGAAACATTTAAATACTTAAAGGGAATCAACAAGATAAATGATGAGAGTTTATCTAAAAGGAGAAATACTACCACAACAAGAGGACATAGTCATAAGCTAGAGGGGCAAAGGCTTAATGGTAACATCAGAAAATATTACCTTACGGAAAGGGTAGTGGACGCATGGAATAGGCTTCCAGCAGAAGTGGTAGATGTTAATACAGTAAAGGCATTTAAGCAAGCATGGGATAGGCATAAGGCCAAGCTAGATATAGGATAAGGGCAGGTACTAAAGGAAAGTACTCAGAGGTTGGGCAGACTGGATGGCCGAATGGTTCTTATCTGCCGTCACTTTCTATGTTTCTATGTCAGCCTGGGTCGGCAAAAAAGAGGCCATGCATGCATTTTTTACTTTTTTTTTCTTTTCACTTTTTCTTTTCTCTTTTAATCTTTTTTCTTTATTTTAAAAATGCGCGATGCAGGCATCTCTTGTGACGGCCTATAATAAAATAATTGCATTTAAACTTGTGGGACACAAATGGTTAAATACATCATCATAGCAGTGTTGTAATTCACTCACAGGTCCACTAAAAACTTTTACAGTTTGTTGTTCCAAACTGCAATAAAACCACGGGTCCCGAAAAGCCAAAGATATATACTATTGCTTCATCCTAAAAGCGGTTTATGAGTACAGCGGAATTAAAGCATGCGATCTGTGATGCACATACACATACACATACAAAACATACAAAACTTGTAAAAAAAAGATCTGCGTGATATATTATACTAAGAATGTCGGCAATAAAGCCAGTTTTATAAGTTCGAATGTAAAGATCAAATGTTTTCTAAAAGTTCCATAATTAAAGCTATTTTTGACCATATAATGTGGCTAGAAATAGCCACGTGAATTGGTTCCAGCAACGTCGAAGGACAAAAGGCTTATAAATAGGTATGTTACCTGTAATTACAGTGCATTCGCGCATATCGGTTTAGTTTAGAAAAAGGCTTCCTACGTGGATATGCAAACAAATGACAACCAAAAAAATAAATTCTTGTGTAAATATTTTAAAAGTTTTTATATATAGTATTTATCTTGGGACTTGCGTCTCAATGTTTCCTAGAAATTTGAAACAAAGTCTGTAATTCATACACATCAGTCTTAATGACACATCCATGAATGAACTTTCCCTTATATTACTATTGGGCTCCATTCTGTATCCTAGATCGGGGTTGTTCCCCATGTACCGTCTACCTGGCAGAACACAACTGGGACCAAAGACAGACATAATAAATCCACCTGTGCTCATAGAAGTAGATCCTGAAAGCTTGGCATGGGAGGACCGAAGAAAGTACGTTATAGGTTGTGAGCTGGCGTGATGAGAAATAGAAAACATCCTCTGGAATTTGAAGGCATATAAAATGGAGAACAGCGGGGATGTCTTTAAGGAATGGCAAGTAGGGGAATGAAAAATCCCATCAGCCGCGGTACTCGGGATTTATTGTGATGAGTAGCGACAAATAAAATAATAAAAATAATTTAAAAAAAATAAAATAAATCAACTCGGGACATTACAGGAAGGCTGCGCTCAACGAGTTACTGTGAGAGGCGTATTAAATAATTCATAGTCAACATGGTAAGAAGAATTGTGACTTAAGCCCAGCTCATCCAAAACTCCCCTTTAAGATACTATATCCCAAAACATACATGAATGTGTTTTTATGCATATCAGTATATATATATATATATTTGTGCTGTTAAAATACTTAAGCCATATCTATATTCGACATTCTATTGATTACATCAACGTTAAACAGCTTTCCCGTGTTCATTTACTTGAAGCCGGGTCACTCAGGTGGGACATGTACCCTTTGTAAAGAAGTTGAGAATTTGAACCATTTGTCCACAGCCGAGACACTATCCTCAAACGGTTAAAATCTACTCGTCTTGGGGAGATAACAGAAATTATAGAGTTCCAAGACGCAATAAGGTTTATGCATAAATGTCATTGCTTAGCAGAGTAAAAAGCGCATACTTCTAACTTTGACGCAGAATTCGCCGAATTCACAAAGCTTCTGTCACGACACAGCGTACAGAGGAGACGCCGTAGTCAGGTAGGACTGCAGGGATGGTCCAGAGAGCCGAGGTCAGGATACCGGAGAGCAGGATAAACGAGGAGCAAGCCGAGGTCAGGATACCGGAGAGCAGGATAAACGAGGAGCAAGCCGAGGTCAGGATACCAGAGATCAGAATAGTCAAAAACAAGCCGAGGTCAAATACAGGAATCAAGCAGGAAAACGCTATCTGGGTGCTAGCACAGGGCATAGACGACCATCAGAAGGCGAAGTCTAAGAGTTCTGAAGTCTCTTATATAGGCACAGGAAGTTTAGGCACTAATTGGATGTTTCCCGCCAAATTTTCAAAGTGCCGTTACGTCACTTCCTGCGGCCATCTTGTGGTTGGCGATTTCGTAATCTTTCCATATAGGTCGAGGTAGTACCAGCCGGCGCCGCTAGGTGGCGTGAAGCAGAACGAGTCAGGACTCCAGAGAAGGACGCGTCTCCCGGCTCCAGCTGCTGGGAGGATCTTGTGCAGGTAAGTGGTCTCCCTCTTCCTCGCGGCGGCTGCGGCTGCTGTGTAGAAGCGGGAGGTCTCCCCCTTCTCCGCGGTGGCTGCGGCTGCTGGGTAGACGAGGGAGGTCTTCCCCTTCTGCGCGGTGGCTGTGGCTGGAGCTGCCGTGCGGAAGCAGGGGGTCTCCCTCTTCCTCGTGGCAGTTGCGGCTGGGGCTGCCGTGCAGAGGCGGGGGGTCTCCCCCTTCTTCGCGGCGCTTGCTGCTGCTGGTCCGAGGCGGGGGATCTCCCCTCTCTTCGCGGCAGCAGCGGCCGCCGGACCGAAGCGGGGGGTCTCCCCCTACCTCGCGGCTGCTGACACGCGGCTGGAGCCGTAACAGTACCCCTCCTCAAAGGGGCGACCTCTGGGCGACCCCTGTTAGAGCAACTCTGCCCTCTAGCCAGGAATGCACGTACAAGGTGAGGAGCATGAAACCGAGCCTCCGGTACCCAGGAACGATCCTCTGGGCCAAGTCCCCTCCAATGAATCAGATATTGGAGACTCCCTTGTTGCCTGCGAGACTTCAGGATAGCTTGAGGAGTACGTCCAGAAATATCAGTGGCCGAAGTCTCCGAAACAGAGGACCTGGTCGAAAAGCGGTTGCAAACCAGCGGCTTCAATAGGGAGACATGGAAGACTCTAGGAATACGGAGTGTCCTAGGCAGAGAAAGTTCATAGGCGACAGGGTTCACCCGGCGGACAATCGAGAAAGGACCGATAAAACGTGGTGCCAGCTTCATGCTGGGTACTCTGAGTCGCAGGTACCTTGTAGACAACCACACTCTGTCCCCAGGAGAATAGGCAGGATTCCTAGAACGACGTTTGTTAGCTTGGAGTTCCTGTCGCTCACCCGCCAATTCTAGAGCCCTCCGCACCGAAGCCCACGTAGACTGGATAGTCACCAACCGCTCCTCCAGTACTGGATCAGTAGAAGTAGGGAAGGCGCCAGGAAAGGGTTGAGGGTGAAGACCATACACACAATAGAAGGCGGATTCTCCAGTGGACTCTTGTACCGCATTATTGCGAGCAAATTCAGCCAATGGCAACAGGTCAACCCAATCGTCCTGATGATGGTTAATGAATATGCGCAGGTACTGTTCGAGGTGCTGGTTAGCCCTCTCTGCTGCGCCGTTGGACTGTGGGTGGTATGCGGAGGAAAAGGCCAGGGTGACACCCAAGGCTCTAGTGAACTCGCGCCAAAAACGTGCAATAAACTGAGTGCCACGGTCGGAGACAATCTCAGTAGGGACTCCATGGAGGCGGACGATCTCCCGCATGAATAAGTCAGCCAACACCGAAGCCGTGGGTAGTCTCCTCAAGGGTATCATATGCGCCATCTTAGAAAAGCGATCGACGATCATGAGGATGACAGTATATCCCTTGGAGTTGGGTAAATCCACGATAAAGTCCATGGCAAGGTGAGTCCAGGGCCTTGAAGGACGAGGTAATGGATGGAGCAGCCCAGCAGGGAGATTTCTAGAAGACTTGTTGGCAGCACACTTGAGACAGGAGCGGACAAACAGGGCAGTATCCCTGCTCCATTCTGGCCACCAAAATGTCCTGGACACGAGGTCCTTGGTTCGTGCTAGCCCAGGATGGCCTGCAGTTCTGGAGCCATGGGACAGACGAAGCACATGGGTACGGAGGTTAGCAGGAACAAAAAGTTTCCCAACCGGCAACGACGCTGGAGCTTGGGCTTGTAAACCAGAAATGCGATCAAGCAAGGGAGTCCGGCAACGAAGGTGTAGCGCAGCGAGAACCTTGGTAGTAGGTATAATGGGCTCAGGCGCACGACCCTCCTCCTCTGGAAGCACATGTATCCGGGAGAGGGCATCAGCCTTGACATTCTTGGAACCCGGACGATAAGTCAATACGAATGAGAATCGGGAGAGAAACAAAGCCCATCTGGCCTGTCGAGGGTTTAGGCACTTGGCATTCTCTATGTACTGAAGGTTCTTGTGGTCCGTTAGAATCAACGTAGGAATCTGCACACCCTCCAGTAGATGACGCCACTCCTCCAGTGCCAGGATAA
This sequence comes from Spea bombifrons, assembly GCF_027358695.1. Lineage (NCBI taxonomy): Eukaryota > Metazoa > Chordata > Amphibia > Anura > Pelobatidae > Spea > Spea bombifrons. Next base: position 6,548,273 of record NC_071088.1, read on the forward strand.
CAGCCAGCAGCTCCTTGTTCCCCACATCATAGTTCCTCTCTGCTGGGGAGAATCTTCTGGAGAAGAATCCGCACGGATGGAGAGGACCACTGTATGAGATTCTCTGGGACAGGACAGCTCCGACTCCGGCTTCAGATGCATCGACCTCCAGAACAAATGGCAACCGAGGATCAGGATGACGCAACACAGGAGCGGTGGTAAATTTCGTCTTGAGCCGGGAAAAAGCGGAAATGGCCTCAGGAGACCACTCCAGGGTGTTCGCCCCTTTCTTAGTAAGGGACGTTAAAGGAGCCGCAACCTTGGAGTAGTCACGGATGAATCGTCTGTAATAGTTCGCAAACCCCAGAAAACGCTGCAGGGGTTTCAGGCCCAAAGGTTGAGGCCAGTCTCTGATGGCTTGGACCTTGGATGGGTCCATCTCGAAACCAGAGGGTGTAATGACGTATCCCAGGAATGTCACCCTCTGGATCTCAAACTCACATTTCTCGAGTTTAGCATATAGTCCATGGAGCCGTAGTCGGGACAAAACGCGAGCAACCTGGGTACGATGAGACTGCAAATCCGAAGAGTATATCAGAATGTCATCCAGGTACACCACTACAAACTGTTGGAGAAAGTCCCGGAGGCAATCATTGATGAATTCTTGGAAGACTGCCGGGGCGTTGCACAGCCCAAACGGCATAACAGTATATTCGTAATGTCCCGAACGAGTATTGAAGGCAGTCTTCCATTCGTCGTCCGCACGGATCCGGACGAGATTGTACGCACCCCGGAGATCCAGCTTGGTGTAAATAGTGGCCCCACGTAGCCTATCGAAAAGTTCAGAGATTAGGGGAATAGGGTATGTGTTACGCCTGGTGATCCTGTTTAGCCCACGATAATCAATGCAGGGACGAAGCTCCCCGTTCTTCTTTTTTACGAAGAAGAAACCTGCGCCCGCAGGGGAGACAGAGCGGCGGATAAATCCTCGGCGAAGATTCTCCTCTATATATGATTCCATAGCTTGGGTCTCCGGAATGGAGAGTGGGTAAACCCGCCCCCGGGGTGGCATGGTCCCAGGAAGCAAGTCAATTGGGCAGTCATAAGGCCTGTGTGGTGGTAGCTTCTCAGCCTCCTTCTTATCGAAGACGTCCGCGAAATCCCGGTACTGTGCAGGCAGAGAGGAGGTCTCCCTCGAAGAGGCTGTAACCGTGGCATGCTTAAGAGGGGTGAGGCAATGTGCTTTACAGGACGCACTCCAGGCCGTGATCTGAGTCGTAGTCCAATCAATAGCAGGATTATGTACTTGTAACCACGGAAATCCCAATATAATGGGAATGGAGGGTGAGCGGATGACGAGAAGTTGCAATCGTTCCTTGTGTACGATCCCGACGGCAAGGTTGAGTGGGGCTGTAGAGCGAGAAATCTGGTCAGGATGAAGCGGTCTGCCATCAATAGCCTCAACAGCTAATGGTGCGGGCAGGGATAGGGTGGGAATGCGTTGCTGCTCACAAAACACTGAATCAATAAAGTTGCCGGCAGCGCCGGAGTCCAGGAAAGCCTCAGTGTCAACGAATCCAGCATCCCAGACCAGACGGACCGGAACAGTCATGCGGGTGGTGAACCCGTCGGGGGAATAGTTTACCACACCTATAGTAGGTTCCCCTGGCCTACCTAGGTGCGGGCGTTTCCCGGCCTGCTAGGACAGTGTCCGATGAAATGACCCGAGAGTCCGCAGTAAAAGCATAATCCCTCCCGTCTCCGCCTGTTCCTCTCTCGTTCGGAGACCCGAGTGGCTCCCAACTGCATGGGTTCGTCAGACGGTTCATTCGAGGGTTCGGCAGATGAAAACTGAGGCGAGAAGCGTGTAGTAGATCTCCCACCCTTGTCGCTTGACTTCAGACTCTCACGTTGGGCTTGTCTTTGGCGGAGACGCAGATCAATCTGGGAAACATACGAAATCACGGAGTCTAGCTCCATGGGTAAGTCTCTGGCAGCAGTCTCGTCCTTGAGGGTCTCAGAAAGTCCATTCAGGAAGGCGGCCACCAATGCCTCATTAGTCCAGTTCACCTCTCCCATCAGGGTCCGGAACTCTATAGCATACTCCAGAAGCGGGCGGGACCCCTGACGAATGGTAAAGAGTGAATTAGAAGCGGTGGCCCTTCTACCCGGAGTATCAAACGCAGCACGTAGACTGGAAACAAATTCAACATAGGAGCGCACCGTAGAAACGTTCCTCTCCCAGAGCGGTGAAGCCCATGCCAAGGCTTTATCCGTGAGGAGAGAAATGACATATCCCACCTTGGCACGTTCAGTGGGAAAGGCGTAAGGAGACAGTTCAAAGTGTATCTCACACTGATTCAGGAAACCCCGACAGGTTGCCGGATCACCACCGTAACGTTGGGGTGGAGGCAGGTGAGCAGGAACCGTGGCTACTGGTAACGGTGGTGGAGTAGGAGCCGCCACAGGTTGCGGTGCTTGCTGTGCAGGATCAGTACGCTGAAGCAAAGTCTGAAGGGCTTGAGCAAATTGATCCAGACGGTGATCCATCTCGTCAAGTCGAGCCTCAGTGGACCCTTGTCCTACCGAAGCGGGTCTCATGATGGCCTTCTGATTCTGTCACGACACAGCGTACAGAGGAGACGCCGTAGTCAGGTAGGACTGCAGGGATGGTCCAGAGAGCCGAGGTCAGGATACCGGAGAGCAGGATAAACGAGGAGCAAGCCGAGGTCAGGATACCGGAGAGCAGGATAAACGAGGAGCAAGCCGAGGTCAGGATACCAGAGATCAGAATAGTCAAAAACAAGCCGAGGTCAAATACAGGAATCAAGCAGGAAAACGCTATCTGGGTGCTAGCACAGGGCATAGACGACCATCAGAAGGCGAAGTCTAAGAGTTCTGAAGTCTCTTATATAGGCACAGGAAGTTTAGGCACTAATTGGATGTTTCCCGCCAAATTTTCAAAGTGCCGTTACGTCACTTCCTGCGGCCATCTTGTGGTTGGCGATTTCGTAATCTTTCCATATAGGTCGAGGTAGTACCAGCCGGCGCCGCTAGGTGGCGTGAAGCAGAACGAGTCAGGACTCCAGAGAAGGACGCGTCTCCCGGCTCCAGCTGCTGGGAGGATCTTGTGCAGGTAAGTGGTCTCCCTCTTCCTCGCGGCGGCTGCGGCTGCTGTGTAGAAGCGGGAGGTCTCCCCCTTCTCCGCGGTGGCTGCGGCTGCTGGGTAGACGAGGGAGGTCTTCCCCTTCTGCGCGGTGGCTGTGGCTGGAGCTGCCGTGCGGAAGCAGGGGGTCTCCCTCTTCCTCGTGGCAGTTGCGGCTGGGGCTGCCGTGCAGAGGCGGGGGGTCTCCCCCTTCTTCGCGGCGCTTGCTGCTGCTGGTCCGAGGCGGGGGATCTCCCCTCTCTTCGCGGCAGCAGCGGCCGCCGGACCGAAGCGGGGGGTCTCCCCCTACCTCGCGGCTGCTGACACGCGGCTGGAGCCGTAACAGCTTCTTTCTTTTTTTATTTGCCAATATGGACCCAAATACAACTTTTTGTAACTTGATAAATGTTGCAAATATTTTTTTATAATTATTATTTGTTATTTAGAGACACGATAGACTAAACAGAAGCTAGCCGAGGTTGGGCGGATTGAATGCTGGCGATAAACCACACGTGATAGTCTAGCAATCTTCTCTTAGAATGCAATGGAAAAAGTGAAACGGAAAAACAGCGATACGTAGATTTGATGAATATGGAAGCAAATACACCTCTCTTCTGCAACAGTTTTTTTTCCATTGCAGTTTAGGTAAATATCGCTATTCAATTACTTGTGATAGAGTGAAAAGCAATGCTTACATCCCAATAGAGCATTTAACATGGAAACATTTTATAAAATTCTACAGAATGTCTCATCCACAGAAAAGTAACAATTTATTGAGCTCTGCTGAATTCAATTCAAAAGATTTATTAAGAAAATAAAAATATCACAAATGCCCACAATATATTTGAAATATCTCTAGTAAAGGTGGCCCCTGTTACATTAATTATTATTATTATTATTATTACACATAATCATCATAACGCCATTATTTTCTTTAATGAATATGTATTAAACATATCTATCTAAATGTTTCTATCGCATCTCCTCTCTCTTCTCTCGTCCAAGCCGTACATATCGAGATCATCTTACAGCGATCTGTAAAGTGGCAGAACCTCCTACCACTCCCTGCTACTAATGCCACTAACCATACAACCCAGCACCCTG